>NC_066527.1:2017313-2084813 GCF_024679095.1 Eriocheir sinensis | reverse complement strand
GTTAAGTGGAGTGGTTTAGTGATTAGCGTGAGTGGTGAAAGTTAACGCTTGCTTATGTTCGTTAGTTTGTTCGTTAGTTCCGTAATTGAGTAGAGTTCGGTTGAGTTGTTCTGGGAGTGAGTGTGTGAGTGGGTTAGTGAGTGGGTGCATGTATGAGTGTACCAGTAATTGAATGAGTAAGTTTGAGTGAGCGAATATATTAATGTTAGTGTTTTTTCCCCTCCATTCCTTTATTTCCTCAGATTAGCATTATTCTTCTTGCTCTAATCTGCGTTATTCATTATTTTTCTTGCTTCAGTTGTCTCTATTCCATCATTCATTTTTCTTCATCATTCTTGTTCTGAAGGCCGAGGGGAGGTGTGTAAAGATGAGTGCGTGAGAGAGGGAGTGATGAGTGAATATGTGGGTCCATAAACGTGTGTGGATGAGCAAGTGAGGGAAGGAGATGATGTATGTCAACTGTCTTTTTTTTATACTCAACACAAGTTATTAATAGATCGTATGAGTCATGCGGGTAAGAGAAAGAAAGGGAGTGATTTTGAGTGAATGCTTGTTCAGTGAGTGATTGGGTGAGTGAGTGAGTGAATGAATGAGTGAGGCAAGGAATGTATGTCAACTGTCTGTCTTTTCATTGCCGGAACTTACTAATAGGACGTGATAAGGATGAAAGAAAGAGGAAAAGAGCATGTGCTTGAGTGAGTGGGTGAGTGAGGAAAAGAATGTAGGTCAACCCTTTTTATTATCCTTAGCACAACATACTAATACGACATGAGAGTGATGAAGGTGAGAAGAATGTCTACTTGAGTAAGAGGGTGAAGTAAAGCAAGAGCAAATCTAGGTCAGCTGTCCTCCCTTCCTTCCTTCCTTGTTTCCCTTCCACAGCTTACTTACAAGACGTTTGAGTGACGGAAATGAGAAAGAGGAAAAGAGTCAAGACGGATAGTGTTTTGTTTGCTTTGAGGGAGACGGAAGAAGAAAGAAGGAAGAAGAAAAGTAATAAAAACAAAGAAAGGGAATGTTTTGCATAGACTAAAGTTTAAAGGAAAGTAAGAGGAGGAGGAAGCGGAGAATAGGAAATATAGATAATGTTGCATGAATGAGAAGGAAGGAGGAGGAAAAGGAAGCAATTAACAGGAGACAAGTAATAGAGAGGAAGGATGTGAAAGAGGAAGAAGTAATAAGTAAAGAGGAAAGTAATGATAGAGGAAGAGGATAGTGTTTTACCGTGAGAAAGGAGGAAGGAAGGAGGAAGGAAAACAATGAAGAAAGAGAGAAAATTTCACACCTGGATAAAGACTAAATAGCAAGTGCTTAGGCCGCAAGTAATTACTATATGCTAAGTGCCTCCTCATTAGCCTCTTCAAATAACAGTTTAGTGATAAGGAATTAGTCTACCCTTCTTTATCATGTTATTTTAGTTTTCTGCTCATCTAATGGTTGTTGTATCCCATTTTCTTTATATTAGCAGCAAGAATAAGAGAATTTTCAGAGAACACTTTTATCAGCAAGGCATTTCATCTTTGCTCTTGTGTCCTATTTCATTTCATCAAAAGATCACATTTTTCTGAGTTCCATTATCCTGTTTCCTCTCACCGGGCGTTATATTCCTGCCGTGTTCTGTGTTATTCTGTTCTTTATTATTCTTTGTTATTTCATGTGTCAGTGGCTCTTGCATTTCCAGCTTCTTTCATTAAGTTTCATGTTCGTTCAGTTACTAAAAATAGAGTGTGGAAGAAGAGGAATGAGAATGAACAGGAAAGAGGAAAAGAAAAAGAGGGAACATGACACTAGGAGAAGGAGGAGGAGGAAGAGGATGCAGCAGCAGGAAGAGGAGGAGGAGGAAAGGGAAGGGTGACAGGAGGAGGAGAAGGAGGACGCAGGAGACAAGAGACAAGAGGCAGGGAGGGGTGACTTACTTATGCCTTCACTCAAAAAGAAAACGGAGGAGGGGCTGCCTGTGTCGCTCATGGATTCAGTGAGAGAGGATGGGTTATTGGCCGGCCCATGAGGTTTATAGTGATCGAGGGCAAGGCTGTAATATTGGATTAGCTCCCCGCCCCTTCCCTGCCCTCCCCAAGCCTGGCAGCCACAACCATCCATCCTCTAACCCTCCCTTGCTTTTACGCTGAAAGAAAATGGGATATTGAATCACCGTCTCGTATTTACTGTGGGAATATGAAAGTTTGGGATGAATTTATGCTTTGGACTGTAAAATATGAGGGAGGGAGGGAGAAGCAGCGCCTGGGAAGTTTCTCGCGCGAGGGAAACGAGATTCATTTACGTGAGATGAAAATATGATAAGGTATAAAGACAGCAAAGGGGATTGACGTGATGCGGTAAATTTTATGGCGGCGAAAAGACGTGATGAATAAAAAGTAAGTACGCCGCGGCGGAATTTTTATATGATGAAACCTGGAAGAGGAGAGAGAGGGAGGGAGACGACGACGTGAAAACAATGTGGTAAAGAAGATTGTGGATAGTGAACAACTGGTGGAAATCATACGTCTTGAACTTAATGGAAGAGAGAAGGATGCAGACGACAAAATATAAAGGAACGCCCGGCAGAAATTTTTATATGAAAGTTGGAAGTGTAATGAAAAAGATGTAACATTATCGCGTATCAACTCGAATAGATAGAACGGGAAACAGAGAAGCATTAGAAATAAAAAGGAAAACGAGGACAGCATAAAAGAAGCGCCTAGTGAAGAATTCATAACACTGTGTGAATAAAAACTTAAATATAAATAAAACAAAAGGAGGAAGCTCGTGTGTGAGGAAGACACGAGAGACGGTTTAGGATGATACGAAGAAGAACTGATTGATTTTGGAATGAAGATGGAGAAGGAGGAGAAGAAAAGGGAAGACGAGTGAGAAATAAGAAAGAAAAATGTAGAGTGAATGAAATAAGAATATAAACACGGACATGGTTGATAAAACATGAGACAAAACGAAGGAAGAAAAAAAAAGACAAAATGGTAGAACAACATAGCAGAAACAATAGAAGAGACAAACAAAGAAAGGAATGGAAAGGAAAGACGAAAAAAATAAAACAAAAAAAGCAGAAAAATAAAGAAATAACTAAGAATGAAGTAGCAAGTTGATAGATTAAAGCAAAACAGAAAATACAAAAGAAAAAAAATGTTTGACAAATAATTAAATAAAACTAAAATCAAATCAGACAGAAGGAGAGGAAAAGTAAACAGCGAAGGCAAACATCACGTGGCTGGGGAAGAAACCGAAGGAAGAAACGCAAGCAAACACGCCTTAAACACACACACACACACACACACACACACACACACACACACACACACACACACACACACACACACACGAACCCCACGTGGGCGGAAAAGTCAAGGGAAAAACATCGTGACTTGAAATGTGACGTTGAAAAAGGAGAAGGAAAGAGGAGGAGGAGAGATGAAGAAGAAGAAGAAGAAGACGAAGAACCAAAACATATAAATAAAGAAGGAAGAAAAGAAGGTGAAGTTGTGGACATGATACAAAAAGAGAGAAAAAATAATAATAAAAATAATAATAATATAATACTAACAATGGAAGGAGGCGAAGAAAAATGAAGTTGACGAAGGATATGATAGAAGAAGACAAAGAGGAGGAATAAAGAAAACGAAAAGAAAAAATTGAAAAAAAAATCAAGACAGAGAAAAAAACAAGTAAAAGAAGAGGTAAAAGCACATTATAATCACCCCAACAAACACTATCAAACACAACCCACCGTGAGATTGAGTGGCGGGTGCGGGCGTGTCTGCGGGCTGAGGGTGCGTGTGAGCGAGGTGGCGCCGAGGTGGTTGTGTGCGGTACAGAGGTATTCCCCGTAGTCCCGCTGTGTCACCGTGCGAACCTCTAGCACCGACGCCCACTCCACCAACCCGTCCTGAAGCTGCGGAAGGGGAAGGAAAGAGGTGTTAGAAGGAACTTAAGATAAAATTGGCATGTAAAATATATGTGACAAGTAGATAACGAAGCATACGTAAGAGAAACCAAAACCTGATGAGTAAAAAATGCGCATAATGAAGAAAATTATGATAATACCTGAAAGAATGGGAGGGAGGGAGGACGGCAGGGTGGATATATAGGGCCGTATTATTAAACCTTTTGGGGTCTTAAGTACTGCTATTTGACAAATCTTTCGTAGTTGTGGGCATTTCCAGGGGTACTTTTATGACCCTGGTGTTAGTTTGACCCTTCTTCTGTACCATGAACCTAAAGAACCACTCATGAAAACCAAGTACACATATCTGGCAAGGCTTTCGTAGGAGTTGTTTTTCATTTCCAGGGGTAGTTTAATGACCCTGGTGGTAGTTGACTCTTCTTCCGTACCATGAACCTAAAGAAATACTCTCTCTATCTACACACAATATAAGAGGCAACTACAATACTGTCGGTCACATATATATTTTTTTCACTCGACAAGCCCTTTGTAGCTCCTTCCCGGTAAAAGAATAAAAGTCGCGGAAGGGAACGGCTTTGGGACGGATGGAAATAAATAAGCTTAACCGGATTTATAAGTCGTACCCTCGCAGCCCGCGGCCACCAAGGCAAATTTGTATTCCCTCCAAGGTTCACCAATCATCGACATAAGAGCGGTGACCGTGTGTCTGTGTGCCTCTCGGTCTTATGTCGGTATTATCAGACGCTTTCACCCCTCACAACAGATATTTCCAAAGGCCCAGAAAAGGAGATCAATCGGATATTAATGATTTTTCTGAGGTTCACGGTGCAGAAGAAGGGTCAAACTACGACCGGGCTCATAAAACTACGCAAGGAAGTGACCCAAACTCTTCTAAAAGCCTTGTTAAATATGTGAGGTTGGGCGCCGAAATGTTTAAAAAGTTAGATGTCTCCGATTGAGGATATGTCACCCCTCTCATCAGGTATTTCCAAAGACTCAGAAAAGGAGATCAATCGGATATTAATGATTTTTCTTAGGTTCACGGTACAGAAGGGTCAAACTACCACCAGGGTCATAAAACTACGCAAGGAAGTGACCCAAACTCTTCTGAAAGTCTTGTTAAATATGTGAGGTTGGGCGCCGAAATGTTTATAAAACTTTAGATGTCTCCGATTGAGAACATGTCAGCTCCTTAAAAATATATCAGCTAACCCAATACTCTGGTAGTTTTGAAGCAGACGATCTCAGCACTGTTGTTATTACCCAGGAAATGTATCACGTCAGCACAAGAATTAAGTGAAAGATAAAATAAAGACAATAAAGTAAACCACCAGGGAATTTTGCTGTGATAAAATGGGAAAATAAGTATCAGCAACGTATAGAAGAAAATAAAATAGTTAAATATATTGTCCTACCCACCGTTCTTCCAGATGAGTGTTTTTCGTGTGAAGCAAGAATAGACAATGAAAATAAATAACAGCCCCCAAAAAAAACTAAGAATGACTAGAAAACGTAATATAAGACGTTCCCTGTTCGTTCGCACTATTCTCTAGGATTAAATTATTTTCTGTTTTGTTTAGTTTTCCTTTCATATGTATTAATATAAAATCGCTCCTCGTGTCTTGCCTGAATGATTGCAAAACACTAAGAAAACTGTCACTAGAGAACGTAAAATAAGACGTTTCAAATCTCAAGTTTTCCGTTCGTATTTTTTCATAGATTAATTTACACTGTCATGTGCTATTTTTATTTCCTTCCCTAATTTAATAATGTAAAGTTGCTCCTAATGTGTCCTCTTACTATGCTCTGTTTCATTTGTCCGTCACGATAACAAAGGCATTGATGAACTTCCCTTAGTCCTGCAAGGTAATACTTGTTTTTACTTCGATCTTTTTTTCTTTCATAATTAGCAAACTGTTTTCTCATTCACAAACTAACGAACGAACGAAACTTGGGAGTAAATCCTCATTATCAACTCTCTCTCTCTCTCTCTCTCTCTAATTGCCTTTGCTATTATTATTCATTATATTCTCTCACATCATTAATTTCGTTGTTTTTACCTGCACAAACTCACCACGAGACCTCCGCCCACCTGTACCTCACCTGTGATCACCTGTTATTCAGCCTCACCGTCTTCTTCCCTTCGTTTTCCCTCTCTTCTTCCTCCCCTCTTTTTCTTTTCATCCTCTTCCCCTTCCTCACAAGACGTTATCAAAGTGTCTCCTCTGTCATATCATATTTGTTCACCTGTTATTTTTTTTCTTACTTATTTGTTTCCCTCTATCATATCCTACCCTTCCCCTTCCTCTCCTTTTCTTCCTTCTTTTTTTTTCCTCACCCTCTACAGACCACGTTATCAGAGTAGCAGGTTGTCTTTATACTCTCACATCTGTTTATTTTCTATTTTTTTCTTGTCTTTATCTTCCCTTATTTTACTGTATCCTTTCCCTCCCTTCCCCCCTCTCCTCACCATCATCCCACTTGTCATCCTTTACTCTCTCTTCCTCACCTTAGGTCGGTGGATGATGTACTTGTCGCTGGTCTTGAGGATCTCACCGGTACCTTTCACCCAGCGGAAGGTCGGCGGCGGCGCGGCCCTCACCTGACACGCCAGCCGCCCGATGCCGCCCACCGCCGCCCACGACCCCTCCCCGCTGTCCCCGCCGCCCGCCTCTGTTGCTGGCTCTGCGGGTGATGGAAGAGAGAAGGGGCGTTGAGAAGAGAAGAGAAGGGGTGTTAAGTGTTGAGAGGAAAGGATATGTTTGGGAGAGGATGAAAAGGAATTGGATATAAAGGAAGAGGATGAAAATTAAGAAAAATAAAGGTGATGAAAATGAAGAGGAAAAAAAAGAATTAGATATAAAGGAAAATTATGAAAAGAAAGACAATGAAAAGGAAGAGGATGAAAAGGAATTGGATATAAAGGAAAAGGATGAAAATAAAGAAGATAAAGAAAGGCGATGAAAATGAAGAGGATGAAAAAGAAGAGATAATAGTAAGTATATTTTTATAACTCGGGTTTATTGCTTTGGTTTTGTCTATAGGCTGTTTTAATTCACCTGTACATTTATTATTCAGTCTTACATAAACATTTGTAATTGATATACTCTTTCTTGATTATTTAGGTATTCATTCACTTTATTATAATTTTTTTTCCACGGTAGGATTTAAATTATTTGTTTCTGTCTTTCACCTCTTTTATATTTTTTTCCTCTTCTTCTCTTCATTTTCCCTCTTTCTTTTTCATCTCTCCATATTCTATCTTCCCTTCCTCATTTCCAGCCGTTTCTCCAATCTCTCAGCCATCTTCTCTTCCTCCTTCCCCTCGGTACTTCCCCCTCTTTCACCCTTTTCCCCCGTTCCCCCTCCTCCCCACCCTTGTCCCTTGTTCCCCATCCTCCTCGGCAATACTCACGCGTCACAATGAACTTGGTGGTGGCGGGCGGCGAGCGCGTCACCTGATTGGCCGCTTGGCACAGGTAGACGCCCGTGTCCCTCCACCTGGCGTCCTCCACCACCAGGTGCGCCACGCCCACCCCGGAGGCCAGGGGCATGGAGGAGCTGCGGGGGGAAGAGAAAACATGAGTAGGAAGACGGTGTGGAAGGAAGAGGAGGAGGAGAGTGAATGTGAGGGAGGAAGGAATAGGAAGAGAGTAATGAAAGAAGAAGGCCGCGTGAGTGGGGAAGGGATGAGTGGGGAGAGGATGAGGAAGGATGCTGAGGATGCTGAGGGAGAGGAGCGTGAGTAGGGATGCTGGGGTACGGGAGGAAAGGATGCGAGAACAGACTGTGATGATAAGAGAATATGATTGATGTGGGGAGAAGAAAGGGAAGAAGAGCGTGTGGGTGGGAAATATAAGTAAAGGGAGACAGGAAGGAAGGCTTAGACCGGAGAAAAGAAGGGAGGAGGAGAGAAATAGTAGTAGTAGAGGGGAAACAGATGATGGGATAGCCTTCGGACGACAAGGAAACGGAGAACAAGGAGAAAATGAAGGGATTATGAGGAAGAATCAAAATAATAGAAAACGCTGGAGTATTATTGAGAGAAAGAGGAGGAGGAGGAGAAGGAGGAAGAACAAAAGCATGATAACAAGAATAAAACGAAGAAGGAGGAGGAGAAGGAGGAGGAGGAACATATCATAAGCGATAGGTAAAAGAAAGAAGATGAAAGGGAAGCGATAAAATGAAGGAAAGTTATGTCAGGAAAAAGTTATGGATTAGAGGCTGAGTGAAGAAAGGCGAGGCAGGAGGAAAATAGGTAAGGGAAGGAAGACTAAAGGGAGACAATGGCAGAAGATAGGCAGAAGACAATAGTGGAAGATGGCAAAAGGAAGATAATGATAAAAGGAAGGTGGTGAAGGAAGACAAGAGAAGGAAGAAAATGGAGAAAATGAGACAAAGGTGAAGATGGAACAAATAACGAGAGAGAGAGAGAGAGAGAGAGAGAGAGAGAGAGAGAGAGAGAGAGAGAGAGAGAGAGAGAGAGAGAGAGAGGTGTACATAGATAGATAGATAGATAGATAGATAGATAGATAGACAGATAAATGAATGAAAAAATTAGGAAAGAAAAACAAAAATAAACACACTTACACACACACACACACACACACACACACACACACACACACACACACACACACACACACACGGCAATAAGCAACACGTAACGTTGTAATATGGCAAAGTTTTAAGGCGGCTCAAAGTAATATTATTTTTGCCTTGTCATAACACTAATATAACACGACGACGAGGAGGAGGAGGAGGAGGAGGGTGGAAAATATAATAATAAAACACGAAAAACATAAGAAGAAGAGAAAAATGAAGAGAATAAAAAGGTGAATGGAAGAAAGATGAGTCAAGAATAGAGGAAGGAAGCGAAGGGATAAGAAACTAGAGCTACACAGAAGAGATAACAAAGAAGACAGAGGAAGGAGAGGAAACGGAAAGGGAAGAAGAGTGAGGGAAATGAAAGATGGAGGTAGATGAAAAAAAAGTTAGTGAGAGAAACGGAAAATCAAATATGAATGACAGTATTGAAAAGGAGGAAAGAAGAGAGAAAGGAGAGTTAGTGAAAGGAAAGCAAAAAAAATATAAAAAGCAAGGGAACTAAACTGAATGAAGGGGAAAAAAGGGGGTGGTGAAAAAGGGAAGGGGCGGTAAAGTAATGGTATTTAGCTGAGGTTATTTTCCTGGGCTGGGATTAAGTGGATTAGGGTGGAAAAAGTAAGGGCAAAAAGAGTGTTACCAAGAAAAGTTAGAAATAGGAAGAGATTAAATGAGGAAGTGAGAGAAAGGGACACACGAGAGGAAGTGAAAGGAAGGGATGAAAGAGAGAGAGAATAAAAGGGAAAATGAAGGGCAAAAAGAGTGTTCGAAAAAAAAGCTAGAAATAGGAAGAGATGACATGATGATGTGAGAGAAAGGGACACACGAGAGGAAGTGAAAGAAAGAGATAGAAGAGAGAAAGAAAGGGATATACGAGGTGAAGATCAAGGGACAGAGGGAGAAAGAGAGAAAGGGATCGAAGACAGGGAGAGAGAAAGGAGATAGAAACAGGAGAGACAAAGGCACGAAAGAAAACGTAAGAGAGAGAGAGAGAGAGAGAGAGAGAGAGAGAGAGAGAGAGAGAGAGAGAGAGAGAGAGAGAGAGAGAGAGAGAGAGAGAGAGAGAGAGAGAGAGAGAGAGAGAGAGAGAAAATAAAAAAAACACTGACGGGATAGAAAATAAGACTAAACGAAGAGAGAAAAAAAAAGTGGTGGTGAAGAAGGGGACTGGCGGTAAAGTAATGGTATTTAGCTAAGGTTATTTTCCTGGGCTGGTATTAAGTGGGTTAGCGGCGCCTCGTTAGGGAGTGGGCGGATAGGAAGCTAATTATCAAGGATCAGGCAAAATTGGGTTCACGAGTGGAAAATGTTTGTGGTAATTGGGTAATGGGAGAGGGAGGAAGGGAGGGAGGAAGGGAGATTGAGAGAGAGAGAAGGAGAGAAGGGCTGGGTAATGATAGAGAGAGGTTGGGGAGAGGGAGAGAATGGATGGAAAGAGGGAAAGAGAAAGGAAGGATGGGAGAGAAAGAGAGAAAGGGAAGGAGAGGAATAGAGAGGGAGAGAAAGAAAGAGGGAGTCAGAGAGGAAGGGAGAGGGAGAAAGAGCGATTGGATAATAAGAAAGAAAGGAGAGAGAGAGAAGGAAAGGAATGGGAAGAGGAAGGGAGAGAGAGAGAGAGAGAGAGAGAGAGAGAGAGAGAGAGAGAGAGAGAGAGAGAGAGAGAGAGAGAGAGAGAGAGAGAGAGAGAGAGAGAGAGAGAGAGAGAGAGAGAGAGAGAGAGAGAGAGAGAGAGAGAGAGGAGTGAGAGGGAGAGAAGAGAGGAGTGGTAAGAGAGAATAAGGAAAGGAGGGTAGGAGAGAAAGGGAAGGAGAAGTAGAGGAATAGAAGGGATAGGTAATAAATGAGGGAAATGGAGAAGGGAAAGAAATGATGGAATGAGTGAGGGAAAAAAAGACTATAGATAAGGTAGAGAGAGAGAGAGAGAGAGAGAGAGAGAGAGAGAGAGAGAGAGAGAGAGAGAGAGAGAGAGAGAGAGAGAGAGAGAGAGAGAGAGAGAGAAAGTAGAAAATAGAAAGGAGAAAAAAAGAAAGAAGAAAAGAAAAAAAGGACAAAAAACAGAAAAAAAACGAAAGAAAGAAAAAGACTAAAGGAAAGAAGAAAGAAAAGAGAAAGAAAGAGAAAAAAGAGACAAAGAAAGACGGAAACAAAGAAATATATATATATATATATATATATATATATATATATAGAGAGAGAGAGAGAGAGAGAGAGAGAGAGAGAGAGAGAGAGAGAGAGAGAGAGAGAGAGAGAGAGAGAGAGAGAGAGAGAGAGAGATTAAACACCTGTTGTAATGAGAGCAAAGATTTAGTCAGTTTCTCTTATGTCTTCTCTTCTCCTCTTCCTCCTCATTCTCTTTTTCCTTCTAATTTTGTTTAACTACAATTTTCCTCTATTTGCGTTTATTTTCTTTCTCTTATCTTCGTGTTGTTCCTTCTTTTCCTCATTCTTTTTAATTATTTTTCTTCCATTTTTTTTGTCTTCCTGTTCATTATATATATTTTCTTACCTTTTCTTTCTTATTTAAAATTTCTACATATCCTGTTATCATTTAGATGTTACTATTCTTTCTCTTTATTTTTTCCTCTCCTCTCTCTCCTCTTTTGCCTCCTCTCATTTTCTTTCTCTTTTATTTTCTTTCTCATTTTCTCCTTCCTCAATTTATCTGTCTTCTCTATTTTTTTTCTGATTTGTTCCTCCTTTATTTCCTTCTATTTCTGCTTTCTTCTCTTTCTTCTTCTCTCATTTTATTTCTTTTTGGTTTTTCTCATTTTTTCTCATTTCTCTCTACCTTTTCCTCTTTTACTTCCTCTCTCATCTCCTCCTCCTCCTCCTCCTCCTCCTCTTCCCTTTGGGCATTTCTTTCTCAGGGTGTCAAAGTTCTAGAAAGTGAGAAATTGTTACTCAGAATTCTCTCTCTCCTTTGTTTCCTTCTCCGAAATTGTAACTTTTTTTTATTGTGAGGTATTTGCAGAGTTCATTGTTTATTTACTTTGTTTGTTTCTGTGTTTGATAATTGTCCTGCTGTGTGTCTGTGTGTGTGTGTGTGTGTGTGTGTGTGTGTGTGTGTGTGAAGAGGATAGGAGCAGAAAATTGTCTTAAATGTGGACTGAAACACACACACACACACACACACACACACACACACACACACACACACACACACACACACACACACACACACACACACACACACACACACTAGACACACACCCTAAACAACAACAACAACAACAACACACACACACACACACACACACACACACACACACACACACACACACACACACACACACACACACACACACACACACGGAAAAAGGTTTACACGAAGCTCACAAAGCCAACAGGCAATAAAGCAAACTCGTAAAGCAAGCCCCGAAGGAGGAGGAGGAGGAGGAGGAGGAGGAGGAGGAGGAGGAGGAGGAGGAGGAGGTAATGGCAGAGTGGAAGAGGAGGAGAAGCAAGCCGAAGAATAACAGGGGGATTTAAAAGATATTATTTGACGAAGAAAAATATTATGAAAAAAATAGAAGAAAGAATAAAGAAAGAAATGTCAAAGGAAAAGAAGGAAATAGTGGAAGAGAAGAGGATTTAATAATGGAAGAGAAAATGGGGAATAGTGGACGAGAAATAATAGGAAATAATGGAAGAGAAAGAAAGGAAATAGTGGATGAGAAAAGAAGGAAATAGAGGAAAAGAAATCATAAATGGGAAGGAAATGGTGGAAGAGAAATAATAGGAAATAGAGGAAGGGAAATAGAAAGGAAATAGTTGAGGATAAATAAAGAAAAGAAAGGAAATAGTGGAAGAGAAAGAAGAAGAAATAGTGAAGGAGAAATAATGAAAAGAAAGAAAAAAGAGAAAAGAAAAAATATCGTATCGTTGGGCTTTAGTTTATTCCTACCTGTTGATAGAGGTGGCGAGGAATATAACTCACATATTTACCCTTTACAGGTGATGAAGGTTCAGGTGAAGGTGACATATACTCATACTTGTTGATTGTGATAAAGGTTGAAATGAAAACGACGTGAAATTTTACTTTTGTACATGAAAAATATGAAGAGGATTTTCCCTTGACTTTTCCTTGATTTTTCCTTTCCCTTTTCCTTGATGCATTGATTTTCCCTTTCCCCTTCCCTTCATTCATTGATTTTCCCTTTCCCTTTCTCTTGATTCATTGATTTTCCCTTTTCCTTGATTTCCTTAATTCTCCCTTCCCCTTTGCCTTGATTCTTTGGTTTCCCATTTCCCTTTTTCTTTCCAGATTTTTTTGATTTTCCCTTTCTCTTTTCCTTTCCTTTCCATTTTCAATTGATGCCCTTTATTTTTCATGTCCCATTTCCTTGGTATACCTTTGAAATTCCCTTTCCCTAAATTCCCCTGATTTTTCATAGATGTCCTTTCATGGATCTCAATAATAATAGTAATAAGAAATAATGATAATAATAATAACGTTTCCATTAACCTTTTGTAGAAACGAAAAGCGAAGATGAGGTGTGATTTTACTTGTAATAAAAATGTTGACTTGCAGATAATGAAGATGAGGAGGAGAAAGGAGAAGGTAACATACATTCTCACCTATAGTAGATATGTAAGGTGAATGTGATGCGTGATCTTACGAGTAATGATCATAATGACTTGTAAATAAAAAGGTGAGGAGTAGAAAGGAGAAGGTAATGTGCATTGACACCTAATTTACATCACGCTTAGGCTGACGTGTGTTCTCACCTGTTGTAGGCTTCCTCCCTGCGTGTCCAGGTGATGGTGGGCGGCGGGTTCCCTGCGGCGGAGCACTGCACGGACACACGCTTGCCCTGGTTCACCGTCACCATCTCCTCCGTGGCGATGTGCTCGGGACCGTCTGGTGGACACACGACACAGGTTAGTAGGAAAATGTTTATGTTGTGGACAAAAGGCAATATTAACATCTATAATAATGGAAATATGTATGTCTGGTAAGGTAGTAGAGGATAATAGGTGAAGGCTGGTGGGCTTTTGTTAGGTGAAGTGATATGAAGTAATCAGGTGTATTATGATGACAGTGGGTTGTGTTTATTGTTATATACATGGTAATGGTTTGTTGATGTAAGGAAGAGAGGCTATTAATGTTGATGAAGTTTAGTGGAAAGGTATAAGAGGTGAGTTTAGGTGACCAGACGTATAATGTGGAAACCTTTCACCTTTACAGATATGGTAATGATCCCTATGATAATATTTTTAGTTTAAGAGGAAAATCTTATTGATTAGTGTTGTTATAATGAGTCCAGTGTTATCTCCGTGTGTAATGGAGTTTAGATGACACTATGAGGAAGAAACAGTTGTGTTGGGGTTTATAAATACAGAGGAAATTAATGTTTTAGGGTAGCATGTAAATAAATAAGCGCACTGGGGCTGTTTTCAACCTCGCCATAATTACACTTTAAGTTTTGGTAATTTTAACCGGGGCAAAACAGCACACAGGAAATTTGCCTTCATTACGTATTTAAGAAACTGGCGGAAAAATTTACATTTGTTAATGAAGAAAATGTTAATGAGGGAGAGTGTTTATAGAGACAAGGAGAGAGAGAGAGAGAGAGAGAGAGAGAGAGAGAGAGAGAGAGAGAGAGAGAGAGAGAGAGAGAGAGAGAGAGAGTCGGCGAGATTGGAAGTGAAATGTCACACACACACACAGAGACACGCACACATCACGTTGATATAGAAGTCCGCCGTGACGTGACCGAACACGTTGGAGGCGTTGACGGAGTAGCTGCCGGAGAAGGACCTGGACACGTGGCCGAGGCGCAGCTTGCCCTCGGGACCCGCCTCCAGCTCCTTCTCACGCCGACGTCACGAGTACCTGAAGGGCGGGAGAGAGAGTAAGGGTTAGGTTAGGGAGTGTAAGCAACAAACAGTGCTCTACAGACTGTGATTATAGTTTATAAGGTTCAAGAATAATCATGATGGAGATGGGATAATAACTGGATGGATGAGCAGAAGTGAGTGAGTTTTACAAAGAAAGGGTAAGAAGGGGAGGAGTGGACGTGGAGGAATGACGTAGTGGAGGGCGGGGAGAGGGGAGAGAGTGAGAAATGTGTGAGGTATGATAGAAGGGAAAGGAGAGGGAAATAATTAGGATATTTAACACTAATAAAGTGATCAACAGAAGGTTATTCAGAAAGATATAAATCAGACTTGCCTGGAATTTCTGATGTTTAAAAGATCAGTGTTAAGGGCTCAGTGATAACTTGGTACGTGTAAAAGTCTACGGGCACAGACATCCACGTTTACATTACCTAACGGCTTCCATTTATGACAGCGTGAGTAACCCAGATTTATTCCGCCCCAGAACATATATATTATACAGCGCTACGTTAGTGTTAGGTTATCAGGACGAGTAATGAGCACACTTATCATTCTTTGTATCGTAATGAGTTCCTGCTTTCCCTCGCATTCATTCATTATTCACCGCTCCCCTGCTATACAAATGACTTTATAAGATACTCTCTGTTAACTGTTAATTGGTAAAACAATGAACAGAAATTAAAGGAACCATGCAAGTAACTGAAAATGAGTATGCTAGGTATGTATGTGTTTGCTTTGGGATGAATGAGAGCATGAGTGTCTGGCGTGGAGTTCACGCCGCACCAGAGGACAGTGGCCCGTTTACCCGCGTCCAGGCGCTCACAGCTTTGAAGGAGGATGCGACACGTTCATATAATTTATTTACTCGTGCATTTAAGCTATAATCGGGTTAAATCATCGTGCTCAGATGAGTTACCTTTACATGCTGAATGGGTTTATGTCAGTGTTGATCCTATACTTTACAAATGGCAACGGCAATTAAGAAATATGGACACCTTTTGAAGCTGCACATTCATATATACTCATCATAATTTCTCTATTTTTTTACATATTTTAGTACAAACATGTGTGATCTACAACCACTGCTGAGTCTAATGGCGTAAATTAAAACTGTCTATCTTGTCCTAAATTGAAATAACACGAGTAATACAGAAGTATGTAGCACGATGGCCTGTGACCGGAACACTTCTACCACGAGAGCTTGGGCGGAATCCATCTAATCAGGAGAGGTATGACAAGCACTGCACACACGCTACAGGAATACTTTTTTTGAGTACACTATAGTTTTGGTAGGTGTGTGCGAGAGAGAGAGAGAGAGAGAGAGAGAGAGAGAGAGAGAGAGAGAGAGAGAGAGAGAGAGAGAGAGAGAGAGAGAGAGAGAGAGAGAACAGCAAATGCGATCAAAAAGGTGTAAAGGGAAGGAAGTGGGCGAGTTCGAAGGCTTAGAAACGTGTTGGAGGGTGACAAGAGAACGTGCGGAAGGGTGAGAGGGTGAGAAAGTTTGAGAAAGAAGGGAAGGAGTGACCGAAGGAGTACAATTGGAAGGGGAAAGAAGGGAAGGAGTGACCGAAGGAGTACAATTGGAAGGGGGAAGAAGGGAAGGAGTGACCGAAGGAGTACAGTTGGAAAGGGGAAGAAGGGAAGGAGTGACCGAAGGAACGTATGGAAGTGTGGGAGGGAAAGTAAGTTAGAGAAAGAAAGGAAGGAGAAGGTGAGGCAAAGGAGAATGTTTAAATAGGGTGAAAATGAAAGTAATTTGAGAGGGTATTGAAAAAAAGAAAAAAAGATATTTGGAAGAGTGAGGTGAAGCCTAGTTAAGGAAGAAGAAGGGAGAAAAATGTTTTGAAAGGTATGATACGAAGATTAGTTTGATGAAAAAGGGAAAGAAGGGAGGAGGAAATGATTTAGAATATTGACACGAAAAGAAAATTGAGAACGAATGTGAAAAAGGGAGAGGGGGAACGTTAGTTAGGGAGAGACGAAGACGAGATAGACGAAAAAGGAAAAGAAAGGGGAAGGGATGGTATTTGAAAGGATGAGCAGAAGATAATGAGTTTTAGAAAGAAGGGGAAGAAGGGGAGGAATGGACGCGGAGGAATGACGGAGTGGAGGGAGGGAGAAGGGAGAGATGTGTGAGGTATGATAGAAGGGAAAGTTTTGCAATGGAATGAGGTGAGGAGAGAAATTCTTGAGCCGGAGGAGATGGAAGACGGAGGGGAGGGAAAAAAAGACCGAAAGGGACGGAAAATGGATTTGGAGAGAGAGAGAGAGAGAGAGAGAGAGAGAGAGAGAGAGAGAGAGAGAGAGAGAGAGAGAGAGAGAGAGAGAGAGAGAATAAAAACGATCATAATGAAACAAAATGGAGAAAAAATAAAAGCAAAACATTAGTTGGATGAGAAAAATAAAGAGAAAAAATGAAGAAAAGTCGTATAAAAAATATAAACAATAAAGAATAAGAAAATAACGACAAGAAGAATAGAAAGGAAGGAAGAAGGAAAAGAAGAAGAATATGAAGAGGAAAAAACATTACAAAAAAGAAAAACAATAATGACGACAAGAAGAAAATATATAAGAAAAGAGGAAGGAAAAAAAGATGAAGAGAAAAAAACTACCACCATGAATATATAAAAAACATCATTAGAACAAAAAAAATACTAAACAAACAAAAATAAGCGGGAAGAGAAGATTAAAAGAGTAAAATAATGATAATAATAATAATAATAATAATAATAATAATAATAATAATAATAATAATAATAATAATAATAATAATAATAAAATGAAGTAAAAAATGAAAGAAAACAAAAATTTCATCCCGTTATGAACACGTTGAAGATTATAAAACGCAAGAGGGGGAGTGAGGATTTTAGGAAGAGGAGGAGGTGAGGCAAGAGGTGCGAAGAGGAGGGAAAAGGTGTTTGCTGTGCTTCCCGCCCCTCGAGGCCTCTTTTTCCCTTAAGAGGCGATGTAAGAGTCAGTCTGCAGAACGCTTTCCTCTTCCTCTTCATTTTATTTTTTCGTTTTTTTCTGAACTTTTTTATTTTTTATTTCGTTTTATTTTTTTCATCTCCTGCTCCTCATCTTTCTTCTCATCTTCGTTTTTTTCCTCCTCCTCCTCCTCCTTTTCCTCCTCTTCTTCATCTTCATTTTCTATTTTTCTTTTTCGATTTCGTTTTCTCTCTCCATCTCCGGCTCCTCATCTTACTCCTCATCTTCGTTTACTTCCTCCTCTCCCTCTTCTTTTTTATTCTGCCTCCTCCTTTTCCTCCTCCTCCTCCTTTTCCTTCATTATCCTCATCTTCGTTTTCCTCTTCCTCCTGCTCTTCTTTTTATTCCTCCTCCTCCTCCTCCTTTCACACCTCCTTTCCTTCATATCCTTCTTTTTCCATTTCACATTTGCCTCCTTCTATTTTTCTCTTCTTCTTCTTCTTCTTCTTCTTTTTTCTCCCTCTCCCTCTTCCCCGTTTCGTTCACCTACTACCCATCCTTCTTTTCTTTCTTTCTTTGATTTACTATTTGCCCTCCTTCTCTTCCTTCTCCGTTTCTATCTCCTATAATTCCTCTTCTTTCTCCTTCTACTTCTCTCTCTCTCTCTCTCTCTCTCCTACTTCTCTTCTTGATTCTCTTTCTCTCTCTTTCCTATTCCTACTTTTACTTTTTCTGCTTCGCTTTCTCCTCTACCTTTTTTCTCCTCCTCCTCCTCTCTCTCCTCCTTTTCAGTCTCAAGTTGCTGGTATTAAGATGAATGAATAGTTGAGGTGGGAAGGGAAGGGAAGGGAGGAGCAGGTCAAGGAAGGGATGAATACTAAGAAGGTGTTGTGTGGGCAAGATGGTAAGTGGGGATAGGTGGGTGTTGGGAGGAGCCTAAATGGGCAGCTGTTGGGAAAAATTGATGAGGTTGGTGGATGGGAAGGAGGGAGACAGGTAATTGTGTACAGAACTGGGTGGAATGGTGGAGATGGAAGGAAGGGAAGGAAGGGGTGAATGGAAAGGAAATGATGGGTAGATGAGAGGTGTAGAAAGAAAAGGAGTGAAAAGAAGTGAACGTGGATGGAAAAAGGAAGGGAAGTGAGTGAAGAAGGTATGAATGGTAAGGAAATAATGGATGAAAGGGGAGGTGGAGAAAGAAAATAAGTAAATAAAAGTGAAGATAGATGGAGGAAGAGGGAGGGAGAGGGGTTGTGGGTACTGATATGAGTGGAATGGTGGAGATAGGGAGGTGGTGGTGTAGAAGGGAGAGAATGGATGCAATCGTAAGGGTGGAAGGAGAGGGAGCTGAAGAAGGAGACGCAGTGGATGAAAATGAAGGTGGATGAAGAAAGGGAAGAGAGGTGGATTGAGTAGAGGAAGAGCAGAGATGCGGAGAGAGAGACGAAGTGAATAAAATGGAAGGTAGGAAGAAGAAGGATGAATGTGGAAGTGAAAGGAAGGAAGGAAAGAAATGGGGAAGTGGAAGGATAAATAGGGAGAAGAAATGGAAGAGAAGAAGATTGGCAGTTGGGAAAATGTAGAAGGTTACAAGGAAGAGGAAAATGGAAGAGAGAAAGAGAGACAGGTAGAAGGAAGAAAGGAAGGGAAAGATTGAGAGAAAAAGAGAAAGTTGTAAAAAAAAGAGGGTGGAAAGAAGAGGGGAAGAGAATGAGGTTGTTGGGGGGGCGGAAGATCAACAAAAAATCTATAGCCATCTTTCTGCGTCTGTGTTCGTGTCTGTGTGGCTGTCTGTCTGTTTGTGTCTTAATCTGTCTCCTTATTGATTTCTTTGTCTGTCTTTTTCATGTCTGTCTTTCTTTCTCTTTTTTTTCCTGTCTCTGTCTGTTTATTTGTCTTTCTGTCTCCGTGGTCATGTGCTTGTTTTTCTATCTGTATTTTTGTCTGTGTGTGTGTGTGTGTGTGTGTGTGTGTGTGTGTGTCTCTCTCTCTCTCTCTCTCTCTCTCTCCCCCACCCCGTCACCTTACACTTCTTTATTCCCCAGGGCAGTCTCTTTTTTTTTTTTTTCGCTCCCACTTCTTCCTCCCTCCTCACCTAACTTCCCTCTTGCTCTCTTCCTTCTCCTTCTTCTCCTTTTTCTCCGCCTTCCGAAACACACAAAAAGCGGCGGAAAATTCAGACCGTCAAGCGTGTACGAAGTCGGCCAAGGACACCTATTTTTCATCTTCTTTTCTTCCCTTTATCCTCTTTATTTTTTGTGTTCGTCTTGGTATTCGCTCTTCATCTCTTCGCTGTTTTGTTTTCTTTCTTGTTCGTTTTGCTTTTTCTCCTATTTCTACTTTGCTTGTTTTTCTTTTCCTGTTTTTTTGTTTTTTTAGTTTTCGTCTTCCTATTCCTGATTTAGCTTCTCCTTTTCATATATATATTTTTTTCTGCCTTTGTTGTGTTCTTCATCTTTTTTTTCTTGTCTTATTTTCCTTCGTATTCCTGTCTTTTTTTTTTAATCTTATTATGTCAACTCCTTTTTGCACCTCTTCTCCTCCTCTTCCTCCTTATCCTCCTCCTCATGTTAATCACTACTACTACTACTACTACTACTACTACTACTAATAATAATAATAATAATAATAATAATAATAATAATAATAATAATAATAATAACAATAATAATAATAATAATAATACTGCTACTACTACTACTACTACTGCTGCTACTACCATTACTACCCCTACCACCATCACTACTCACATGACAGGCCCGGGATTGGATGATGCCTCGGCCGTGATGACCACCTCCGTCCCCTCGATCACATCCACCTTCTCCGGCGGCTTGGCGACCCAAATGGGGGGATCTGAGAGGGGAAAGAAAACGGTGGGTGGTGTTAGTAAAGGGGGAAGAGGAGGGATGGGGTTGGTGGAAAGAAAAGGGGTGGAATTTGAGAGAGGGGGACCTGGGATAGATAAGGAAAGGAGTTAATGTAGAAGTGGGGAAGGAAAAGGGATTAAGGTTAGAAGAAAAGGGTTAGTAAGGGAGAGATGAGGACTGGGAAGATTTAAAGGAAAGGGAGTTCTTGTTGGAGAGAAAGAGGGGAGATACCGGGTGAGCAGGGGGGAGGAGAAGGGAGATAGAACCTGAAAATAACGATGAAGAAATGGAGTAGAGGAAAGGGGGATTAGTTTATTGTAAAAAGGAAGAAGAGAAGGAGGAGGAAAGAAGGAAGAAGAACTTGAAAACGAGCAGATAAAGCACACAAGAAAGAACAAGAAAGAAATAGCAGGAAGAACAAGAAGAAACGAAGCAAGAACAAGAAAAAGGAATAAACGAGGAAGAGAAGGAAGAGAAAAAAAGAGTAAGAGGACGAAAATGTAATAAGGAAGCGTTAATGGAGAGGAAAGAAGAAAACAAGGTGCATTAGGAGAGAGAGAGAGAGAGAGAGAGAGAGAGAGAGAGAGAGAGAGAGAGAGAGAGAGAGAGAGAGAGAGAGAGAGAGAGAGAGAGAGAGAGAGAGAGAGAGAGAGAGAGAATGAGCTATAAATAGAGGGAAGGAGGCAAAAAAAAAAATAGTTGTTTGCCAAGAGTTGATATTGAGCTCTTTCTTTTCACTTGATATTTTTTTCTTTACCTTTTCTCCTTCTTTATTTCTTAATTTTTTTCTTAATTACTGCAGCTGGCATTGCTTAAAATATTCTTTGGGGTTTTGGTCTCAAGATATTCCCTTTTCATTTTTCTTTATCCTTTTTTTCCCTTTGCTAAGACATTATTTTCTGACCGTGAAGGAAGGAAAATTAAACACAAGGGGAATATGAAACCTCCCAAAAAAGAATGTTCATATTTTTTTCCGTGAGTAACTTTGTAAAAAAAATAATAATCGTCTTTATTTCATGTTACATTTAGTTGATATATTGTTTATTTTATGCTTAGTTTGGGGTATTAAGCTAACGTATACATCAGGGAGGGAAGGGAAATACACACACACACACACACACACACACACACACACACAAACCGGTCCCCTGAGGTTGAGGCAAGGAGGTTGAGGAGGAGGAGGAGAAGGAGAAGACGAAGGATAGAAATAAAGAATGAGAAATCCGTGAAGAAAGTATAGGATTCTGAGGAACGCGTAGGATGAGGAGGACAACAACAACGAAGGAGGAGGAGGAGGAGGAAGAAGAGGAGGAGGAGGAGGAGGAGGAGGAGGTTTTGATGGGCCGGTGTTTTGTTCGTTCTGTTTTTTAATCTCCACGTCACTCCCACGGGAAGCCTCAATGACACCACCACCACCACCACCACCACCACCTCCACCACGGCCTCGTCTTCTCCCACTCATTCCCACTTACTCCACTTTGTTCTATTCCACAAGGAGTTTCATCTTTATTGCTTTGTTTTGTGTTCGTGCTTGTTTTGCGTAGAGAGACAGACAGATTGATAGATAGATAGATAGATAGATAGACAGACATAAAAGACAGATATATGGACAGACAAGAAGAAGAACAAGCTAAACAAGAACAAGAAAACTATAGGAAAAGGAGGAAGAGGAGGAGGAGGATAAAGGGAAAGAAAAGTAGAGGACGAAGAGAAAGAGGAGAGACAGAAAGGTAGAGGTGTATATATATATTAACTTTTCTTTTCTCTTTTACAGTTTTGTCTGCATGTGGTTGAGGTTGAGAAGAAAGTAAAGTTCGAGGTATACATTATAGCTACCAGAGTCCTCAGTGTTCATCCCTGTCTTAATGTAGAGAGACTTCAATCCACGAAGCATCTGGCTCACGACCTTCAAGAATTAGTGATTCGGAAGTGTTGAAACAAATGGAGAAAACTAAAGGAGAAAAGTTAAAGGAGACAAAAGAAGAAGAAACAAAAGACAAGCGAAAGAAAGGCGAGGAAACTTTCGAGGAAGAGAAAACTATTGAAGAAAAAGCAGTAGAAAGAAACTAAACGAAGAAAGAACAAGACTGAAGTTAATGGGGAGGATGAAGTGTAAAATCACATAGAGAAACGAGATAGAATGAATAGTAGATCTATCCACCATAAGATCCTTTAGTTAGCTGAGAAGTTAAAAATAAAATCCATCATTGACCAACAAAAGAAAATAGAAACTTAACACTAAACTAATAAAAAAACAAATATGAAGACGGGAAATAAAGAAAAAGAAAACAGAGAAGGAAAAAACAAAAAAATATATTCATGACCAAAAGAAAAAAAAATGACAGTTGAGGTATTAGAGGAAAGAAAAAAACACGAAAATGGAAAGTGAAGGAAACGAAAACAGATCCCTCTCGTATTTTTCTTCGAGTGCGAGAAAAGAATGGAAAAGAGGGAAGGAAAAATCAAAAGAGAAGAAAAATTGACCGTTGAGCTAATGAGGAAAAGAAGAAAAGCACGAAAATGGAAAAAAAGGGAAAGAAAAAACATTACTTCCTTCTTTTCCTTTGAGTGGGAGAAAAGAAAGAGAAAGAGAGGAGAAAAGAAGAAACGAAGAGAAAAATGCGAAAACGGAATTATAAGGAAAAGGAAAACTGTCTCTTTCCTTCTTTTCCTTCGAGTGAAAGAGAGGAAAGAGAAAGAGAGAAGGAGAAACCGAGAGAGAGGGAGAGAACTCGAAGAAGAAACCAAACCCGAGAGACTCCGAGAAAGAAGGAATGAAAGAAACCTAACGTGACACTTTTCTTCATGTCTTCTTCACGCACCTCTTTCCTTCACTTCTTTTCCTCCCAACGCCCTCCCCAAGCCTCCCCACATCTCTCTACGCCTCCCCCCTCCCTCCCAACGCCTCCCCACGCCTTCCCTTCCTCCCCAAGCAAATAGTTTCGTGTTTACGTGAACGTGACGACTTGCGGACAACTTTGTGTGACGTTGTGTCGCTGCGGACGAGGCCGACGCGATGGAAATGAAGAAAAGGAAAGAGGCAGAGGAAGGAGAAAATGCAGTCGTAAAGAAAGAATGAAAAGATAGATAAATAAGATTGAAAGAAGGAGGGGAAGAAGTTTAAAATGTGTTTGTGTTTGAAGAAAATTAAGATGCTAACAAAGGGCAGAAGACGTAATCGCGAAAATATTGGAAGATAAATAAATAAGAAGATTGATTAGAAGGAGATACGTGAAAGTGTGTTTGCGGTTGAAGAAAAGGATGAAACAAATGATAATGAGGATGAGGACGACAAAAAACAGTGAAATAAGATGTACAAATAAATTTTTACAAGTAGAAGGAAAAAAAGGAAAAGAAGCAGGAGGAGGAGGAGGAGGAGGAAAAGGCAAACAGAAAATAGAGCAAGAAAATGACATTGATATTAGTGGATGGAAGAACCCAAATAAGATGCACAAATAAATTAATAGAAGTAGAAGGAAAAAAAAGGAAAAGAAGCAGGAGGAGAAGGCAAATAGAAAAAGAGCAAGAAAATGACACTGAAATTATTGAATGAAAGAAGCCCCCCCCAAAAAAAATATCAGGGAAAAGAAAAGTTAAGAAAAAAGGAGGAAAAGGAGGGAACGGAAGAGGACATATAAGAGCCTCTGCCATACACTCTGCCGCCTGCCACATGTAGACTCTGCCACCAGCCCCTTTTTCTGTCGTTCCTGCCATTACCATCGTTGCTGCCGCCCTCCAATCCCCTGTTCCCAGCCCGTAAGTGTTCAGATGCCTTTTTTGTCTTTTTTGGTGTTGAATTCTATAGGTATTGTGCTGGTGGCTATTTTTGTGATCCTTTGTCTCTTCTTCATTGTGTATTTTCTTTGTGGTTTATTATTTTTTCGTATTTTCATTTCAGGGATTTTTTTTTCTTTATCCTGTATTTTCTCTATTTTGTTTTTTCTTCATTATATATTTTCTTTGTAATTACTTATTTTTTACGTATTTTCATTTTCAGGTTCTTTTTTTATATTTTTTTCTTTATTTTGCACTTTCTTTATTCTATTATTCTCATTATGATGTATTTTCTGCATCACGTATTATCTTTATCTTGTATTTTTTTATATATTTCCCTTATCAGGTATTTTCTTTTCCGTGTATTTTCTCTACCGCTTTTTTTCTTCCTTTTTTTATGTATTTTCTTTATCATGCATTTTTCTTAATTATGTATGTTGATCATTATTATGTGGGTTGGCTACGTGCATCATTTTTTACCACATATGTATTGACGCCTATGACTATAATACTGGGTGGCTAAGTGTATGTTCGGCCCCAGTCAAGTTTTAGCTCGCGAATTTTTTTTTATACTTTCACCTTATGGGAGTCTCATTAACCTCTGCAGCTCCCTCTAGTGCGTTTGCGCCCTAGTGGTATTAGGAAGGAATATGAGCGGCGAGTAGCGGGCTTTTTTTTTTGTACTCTTTTTATTGCCCTTGAGCCGTGTCCTCTGATGTAAAAAAAGAAAAAAAAGTAAAGCTGGGGGCATAGGTTGAAGCTGCGCGTGTCCTCAGTGCTCATCTCCGTCACATTGGCCCTTGAGCCTTTGATAGTAGTGCTGATGAAATAGGATACACGTCTCTTCAAGCTCATTATCGCCATCATTATCAGCCTTTTATCACTCCACTGCAAGACGTAATGCCCCTCAAAAACCATCCCATTCATTCGTTTCTGTCCTATTCTTCTAGTTTCCAGTTTCGATGTGACCGATTCGTATAAAGTGCAATAGTTCCGGATGATAGTAATGATTGTAATGAAGATAAATAGTGTAATAGTTCCGTAAATAGCATAATGGAAAAGTATGAATCAACCCCAAAGGAAGGTTAGATAAAGACATGGATAGGAGTAATGGGGAGGTAAAAGTTTGAAAATAGTATGATCGTTCCGTATGGTGGCTAAGTACAATAGTTCCGGATGATAGTAATGATAGTAATGATGATAAAAAGTGTAATAGTTCCGTAAATAGCATGATGAAATAGTATGAATCAACCCCAAAGGAAGGTTAGACAAAGACATGGATAGCAGTAAAGGAGAGGTAAAAGTTTGAAAATAGTATGATCGTTCCGTATGGTAATATTGATAGTAATGATAAGAAATAGTTGCAGTGCCATAATAAGCATAACAATAGTATGACAACTCCAAGAGAAGCCTAGATAAAAGTATAGATAGGAGCAATGAATAGGTTAATGTTCACTGAAGATGCACTGCGTAGGGCGACTAGCTCCCATCAGACCCCTGCCTTTGCCCATATTACAAGCTCCCCCTTCCGAGGCCGTCCCCGTGAGATCAGTTTCCGCAATATTAGTCTGCCAGTTCCCCCGTTCCCCGTGAGCCACTTTTGCTGGATAACGACTCCATCCAACATTATAATTTTCTCTGCATAGTAATCGTATGGCGCAGTAGACCAAGGGAAGAAGAGGAGGAGGAGGAGAAGGAAAAGATGTGCGAAAGATGTTAATCGACCATAAGACAAAAAAGAACATGAAGAAATAACGAAAAGAAGAAAGATAACACAACAAAAGGACAAAAATGGAAAATGGGAAGTGAAGAAGAGGTAGATGAGGTAATTGGCTGCTCTTTCGGCCACCTCTTCGGGTTCTTTACAGGAGCAGCGAGTAGCGGGCTTTTTTTATTATTTACTTTTTTTGTGCCCTTGTGCAGTCACCTTTGATGTAAAAAAAATAATTGAAGTTTGTGATAAATAAAGAAAGCAGAAGACTATTTAGAAGATGCCGTATTTATATTTTGAGAAGCTAATACCTGACATCTCTTGAGTGAAGGAAAGCTTAGGACAACGCCGTATACCTTATGTGTCCTGTGATTCTTAAGCTTGAGACTGAATAAGCTTTTTCCTCACTAAGCTATTTGTTCAAGGTTTTGTTATATTAAGCTGGTGTGATGTAGCGTATATTTAATTAGTGGTTTTCTGGCTTATTTGAGAGAGAGAGAGAGAGAGAGAGAGAGAGAGAGAGAGAGAGAGAGAGAGAGAGAGAGAGAGAGAGAGAGAGAGAGAGAGAGAGAGAGAACCTTTACCTCCATTACTACATCAATTTCCACCACTCTAGCACTCAACCCCTTACACACACACACACACACACACACACACACACACACACACACACACTTTTCCCTCATCATCATCATCATTCTCTCTCTCTCTCTCTCTCGGTAATGAAGTAATCGTGATGGCATCGCCTTTTCCCCTCATTAAGGTGAAGGGTAATTATGCATAGGTTGTCAAGGCCTGGAGGAGGAGGAGGAGGAGGAGGAGGAGGGGTCAAAGTAAGAGAGAGAGAGAGAGAGAGAGAGAGAGAGAGAGAGAGAGAGAGAGAGAGAGAGAGAGAGAGAGAGAGAGAGAGAGAGAGAGAGAGAGAGAGAGAGCAACAAGGTAGAAGATGGGGAAGAAGAGGAATAAGAAAAAGAATAGTAACAATAGTAATGATAATGAGACTAATGATAATAATAAGAAAAAGAAGTAGAGTTAGAAAAAGGAAGGAAGAAAAAGAAGAAGAGGAATTTGACTAGTGAGGAGGAGGAATGGTAGGGAGAAGGAGGAGGAGGAGGTGGAGGAGGAGGAGGAGGAAGAAGAGGAGAAGAAAAGTTGAAATCATTCGAAAAATTGTAAAAAAAAAGTTTTCCTCATTCGGTTAGTTAATCATGCCGAAGGATTGTGTAATGAGAGAGAGAGAGAGAGAGAGAGAGAGAGAGAGAGAGAGAGAGAGAGAGAGAGAGAGAGAGAGAGAGAGAGAGAGAGAGAGAGAGAGAGAGAGAGAGAGATAATTGTGTCCACTCTTTTCCCGTTTTCTTTTTAACTTTCCTCCATTTTTTTCATGTTATCCCTTCACCTCCTCTTTCTGTTCCTCCTTTTTATTACTCCTATTGGTCTTTTATAACCTTCCCCTCCTCCTCCTCCTCCTCCTCCTCTTTGTGCTCTTAATATTCTGTTACCTGTTACCTCCACCTATCATTTTCTTCACTTCATCTTCCCTTTAGTTTCATTGTCCTCCCCAATTTCCCTAGTGTCCCTAATTTCCCTTTGCCCCCTTAGCACACCTTTGACATACCTCATTAACCTCTCTCTCTCTCTCTCTCTCTCATGTCAAGCAGGTACATATCTCCAATACCTTTTGTTACCAATATGAAAGTGTTTACCTGGGTCCAATATCTAATTACAGGTGAGAATGTGTGTGTGTTTGAGAGAGAGAGAGAGAGAGAGAGAGAGAGAGAGAGAGAGAGAGAGAGAGAGAGAGAGAGAGAGAGAGAGAGAGAGAGAGAGAGAGAGAGAGAGTTTCAGCGACAGTTTCCCTAAAAATATTTGTATACAAGCGTGTTTATGTTTGAAGTTTGTGAGGGAGTGTTTGGATTTGTGTGGTGTGGTGTGGTGTGTGTGTGTGTGTGTGTGTGTGCAGGTAGGTATGTGTGTAGGTGTCTGCATTTCATTTACACCCACACACCCACACACACACACACACACAAAGGATCCCTGGAAATCCAATCAAGTCATCAGCGTTGAGACTTTAAATTTCCTGTGTGTGTGTGTGTGTGTGTGTGTGTGTGTGTGTGTGTTTTGAGTTTTTTTTTTTCAACACTGAATTCATTTTTATTGCCGTTTAATGGAGCTCAGAACGCCATTTTTCATAATTTATCAAGTTTTTCCTTCCCATTTGCACCTCAGGTAATAAAACAAACCTGGTATTTATGGGATCAAGATATAGAACAATGCAGCTTGTGTGTGTGTGTGTGTGTGTGTGTGTGTGTGTGTGTGTGTGTGTGTAGAGTGGGGAACTCTAATCCAAGCTCCAGCCTTTCGTCTTTATTAAATTCCTTATTCATCTCTTTATTTCATACTTTCTTTTTTCTTTTACTTAGCTATCTTCCATTCATAACGTCACTTCCAATTTTGTCTCCTTTACCCTTCACCTCACACCCATTTCTCCCCTTCTTATCCTTCTTCTAACAGCTCTTCCCTCTTCTTTTTCGTCTTTTTCGCCCTCTATATCCCTCTCAGCATCCCTTTTCCTTTATATCCCATTATCTTTTCTCTATACTGCCTCCTTTTTCTCTGTATTTCTCATCTAAATACCTCCCACTTCTCCTCTTTCCCTTATCTATTGTTCATCTTCTTAGTCCCCTTCCCTTCACATCCTCCCCTTCCTCCACCTCCTCTGTATCATCCCTTTTTTCTCTAACCTCCCTCTTCTCTTTTCGTGTTGCATCTATCTCCATTTCCCACTCAAACTCTTTTTTTTTCTCTACATTCTCTTTACTGATCTTCCTTTCCTTCCTCTTCTATACATATACTCCTCTTTACAGCTCTTTTCCGTATCCTTCTACTCCTTTCTCTCCTTTCGTCTTCCCCTTCTTTCTACAGCTTCTCCATTTCCTCCCTTTCCTTCTCCTTCCTCCCCTTTAGTGCCACTTCCCGAATCTTTCTCCCCCGTTTTCCTCTCTTTCCTTTGTTGTTTTTTTCCTTTTTCCCTACAACTTCTCTCCCCTCTTCCTCCCCTCCTCCCCTTTCCTCCTATAACTCTTCCTCCTCTTCCCTTTTATCATCTTTCTTCCTCTACATCCTCAATACCTTCTTACCTCTCCTTCATCCTTTCTTCTCTCTTTTGCATTGCTTTCATCTCCACCGACCTCTTGTTCCCCTTCTCAACAGCCCCTCCATTTCCTTCCCTTTCCTTCCTTTCATACTCTTCCTTCTCCTTTCTTCCCCTTCCTCCCCTTCCTTCTCCTTCTCCTTCCTTCTCTTTCTTCCCCTTCCTCCCCTCCCTTTCCCTTCTGCCCCTTCAACGCCCTTTCCTGTATCTTTCTTCCCATCGGACGTAGGAGTTGAGGTCACGTGGGCGGGAGCGACAGAGATGATTGGAAACCTTTGAGGGCAGGAATAAAGTGCAGCGGCCGTGGCGATGTTGTGGTGGTGGTGGTGGTGATGGTGGTGGTGAGGTAGAGGAGGAGGGGGAGGAAAGTAAGTTCGTGGAAAAGTAAAAGCAGAACGATTTAGAGGAAAGTGACAGAACGAGGAGGTGATGGAGGAGGAGGAGGAGGAGGAAGAAGAAGAAGAAAAGGAGGAGGAGGTGTTACTGGTGTTGTATGGCACAGAGAGAGGTAGAAACAAAAGGAATTAATTGAAGGAAAATATAAAACAGAGAAGCGAGAAACGAAACGCTGAAATAAGAGGAGGAGGAAAAGAAAGAAGAAGAAGAGATGAATAGAAGGAGATGAGTAGAGACTGAATAAATACGACATAGAGTAGCAGACTAACATAACATCAAACAGGAAAAGGGAAGATATGCGAAAGAAATTGAGGAACTAGAAGGAGAAGGAGGAGGAGAAGGAGAAGGAGGAGTATTAGAAAGAGATGGAAAGGAAAGGAAAGGAAGATGTTATAAGTAAAAAGATTTAGAGAAGAAGAAAGAAGAAATCGGTGAGTCTAAGTAAGATGAAATGGAGAAGGAATTGGAGGAGGAAGAGGAGAAGGAGGAAGAAGAAGAAGATGAGGGTAAGGAAGAGGAAGGAGAGATTAAAGCAAAGCAATTTAGTGAAGAAATAAAACGAGAGAAAGACGAGGTGATGAAGACGGGAAAAGAAGAAGAGGAGGAAGAGGAAGAGGAAGAAGAGGAAGAGGAGGAGGAAGAGACGTTGAAGTAAAGCGATTTAGAAAAGAAGGAAAGGAAATGAATAACGAGGCGAGTAGGATGAAAGGCAGGAAAAGGAGGAGGAGGAGGAGGTGGAGGGGAAGGAGGAGGAAGAGGAGGAAGGAGAAGAAGAAGAAGAGGAAAAGGAATTGAAGCGGCTTAAGCAGAACGATTTATAGGAAAAGAAAACGAAGGAAAGACGAAGTGAAGGAGAGAAATAGAGATGAAGGAGAAGAAGGAGGAGGAGGAGGATAGTGAGAAAGATTTAGTGAACTAGAAATCGAAAGAATGACTAAATGGATGAGAAGATTCAAGAGGAAGAAGAACACAAGGAAACACAAAGAAAGAACAAACAACAGCAGACCTGCTGGTCCTTACGAGGCTGTTTGTGACAAGCTACACTAACTATCTAATCAAAGGTGGAAGACGAAGGACGGTAAAGGCGAAGGCTCCTCCCCACCCCCCCATCCCTCCAGCCAAAGCTGCCAGGAAAGGAAAAATAACCATGCAGCATGGAAAAACTGCACGGAAATTATGTAGGAAAGAGGAAAGAACTACCATTACTGCTACCAATAACCGGGCGATAAAAGCGGACAAGGACACCAGCATTCGAAAGAACTTAACGTTATTATGACAATGAGTAATATCTTGGTTGCTGGATGGATTCAAAATACTTGTCTAATCTATTCTTGAAGGCCGTAACTGTTGTACTATCAACGACATCACAGGGAAGAGAATTCCAAACATTAACGACTCGATTGAAGAAGAAGTGTTTGGCTTCGTGCGACGAGAATCTTTTACCACTTATCTTGAAATTGTGATTTCTTCTTGTTCTATTTGATTGATCAATTGTAAAGTAATCTTCCGCATTAATATCACTGAATCCTTTAAACATTTTAAACACTTGTATTAGATCGCCTCGCATTCTTCGTTTTGATATGCAGAATAAATTTACTTTTTAAGCCTTTGTTCATAAGATAAATTCCTCAACCTAGGCATCATTTTTGTTACTCTCAGTTGAACCCGTTCTAACTTTTCTACGTCTTTTCTGTAGTATGGAGACCAAAACTGTACACAGTACTCTTGACGGGGTCGAACCAACGAATTATACAGTTTTAATATTGCTTTTTTTTCCGATTTATTATTAAAGACTCGTCCGATGAAGCCAACCAATTTGTTTGCGATTTTAACTACCTCTGAACAATGCTGACCGGCCTTTAAATCGCTTGATATAGTGATTCCAAGATCCTTTTCTTTACTTACTGCAGAAAGTTGTTGGCCATTCATTACTTACTGATTGCGATTGTTATTATTTCCGATGTGTAACACTTTACATTTTTCAACGTTAAATTTCACTTGCCATTGATTGGCCCAACGTACAAGTCGATCTAGATCTGATTGTAATGCTTCTTCGTCGAGTGAGGAGGAGAAGGAGGAGGAGGAGGAGGAGGAGGAGGAGAAGAAGAAGAAGAAGAAGAAGAAGAAGAAGAAGAAGAAGAAGAAGAAGAAGAAGAAGAAGAAGAAGAAGAAGAAATAAGAGGAGGAGGAGGAGGAGGAGGAGAAGGAGAAGGAGGAGGAGGAGGAGGAGGAGGAGAAATAATATTAGAAAGTAGAAGAGAATGATTAAGATAACTATGATGAAAAGAAGGAAAATGGTACAGAGAGAGAGAGAGAGAGAGAGAGAGAGAGAGAGAGAGAGAGAGAGAGAGAGAGAGAGAGAGTAATATTTCCAGCACATAAAAATATATCCGGTTTTTATTCTTTTGCAGAGCGGTAATATTACTTTTATTGGGGTCAGATCTTGTTGTTGTTGTTATTGTGTTGTTGTTGTTGTTGTTGTTGTTAGTGGCGGTGTTTGTGGGTGTTGTGTTGCATTGAATAGTGTTTCGTTTTGTGTTTGGGTTAATTTTGTTTTGACTGATTTTTTTTTGGGGGGGGGTTCCATGTAAGTTGGTTTGTTTATCTTTGTTTGGTTAGTTCGTGATGTTATTGTTATTGTTATTTATTGTTTTTTATCATCATTATTACCACTAGCATTTTCAGCCAACTATATACTTTTTTCTTGTTTTCTTTATTTCTTTTTCTTCCTTTTCTTCCTCTTCTTCCATTTCTGTATCGTGTTATTTTGCCTATGCTTCATCTATAACTCGTTCAGACTGTTCTTCCTATTTTGTTTTCTTTTTTTATTGTTCTTTTTATACATTTTTCACCTTATCACCAATCCTTGTCAGAATTTCCACCTTGCTTTCTTTCGTTCTCTTCATCAGTAACACCTAACTTAATTTCCAGCTCTTCTTAATGTCAGATATACAAATGCTCTTCCCTGCCTTAATTACTTTCCTTCTTTTCCTCGGCAGTATCCAGCAACACTTCCTCCCTGCCCTAACTAAATCGATCACACACGTTAAATACTGATTTAGTAATAACCTTCCTTAACCTTCCGTCTAAGTCATTCCCAGCGTCGTCAATTAATCCCTCTCTTCCTCCTCTCTTCCCATACTCATTTTCTTTTCTTCGGCATCATTCAGCAACATATCCTTCCTTCCTACCTTCCCTTCTTAAATTCGGTCTCATGCTTCAAACACTGACGTAGTAACTTCCTTTTCCACCTTCCGTCTAAGTCATTCCCGGCGTCGTCAATTATTCCCTCTCTTCTCCCTCTCTTCCCATACTCATTTAATTTTCAGCAACATGTCCTTCCTTCCCTTTTTAAATTCGGTCACATGCATCAAACACTGACGTAGTAACTTCCTTTTCCACCTTCCGTCTAAGTCATTCTCGGCGTCGTCAATTATTCCCTCTCTCTCAATCCCTTCCCTGCTATGCTTTTTTCCAGTCTCTTCTTCCCCAGCATCCAGCAACAGTTCCTTCCCTATCTAAACTCAATAATCTTACATCCCAATCAACACTGACCTAGTAATTACTTTTTTAACCTTTTAAGTCGTTTCCAATGTCGTCAATTATTCCCTCTCTCTCTTCCTGCCTTTTCCTCGAGATCTTCCGGCAACTTTTCCTTCGCCGGATTTGATTGGCGGAGGATGATCAGCTGACTCTCGAGTGGCGATGTGAACCAGCTGATGTAATTAAGGGACATGACGGAGGAGGAGGAGGAGGAGGAGGAGGAGGAGGAAAGGAGTCTAAGAAGGAAAAGGAAAATTCGTGAGTGGATAGGAGGGCGTGTGGAGGTAGTCAGAGAGAGAGAGAGAGAGAGAGAGAGAGAGAGAGAGAGAGAGAGAGAGAGAGAGAGAGAGGAGGATGACAGTTGAGAAAAAAATAAGAAAAGAAAAAATGGAGTAAAACGAGAGATTGAAGGAGAGAAAATGATAATAGAGAAAAGGAAAGAAAGTAGATAAAGAAAAGGCAGAGGAAAAGCTAAGAAAAGAAGAGTAAAAGAGGAAAATAACAAAGCAAATAAAGAGAAAGAGGAAGACTGCATTACCCAAAAAGGAAATGAGAGAGAGAGAGAGAGAGAGAGAGAGAGAGAGAGAGAGAGAGAGAGAGAGAGAGAGAGAGAGAGAGAGAGAGAGAAAATAAAGTAAGAAAAATAAACTCCCGAAATTCAGAAAAAAAACAAGAGGAGTGAAGTGGAGGTAAGAGGAACTCACCTGAAGAACCCAGGGAGACCTAATCAAGAGTAAGAGGAGAGGAAGCCACCTGGAGGAAAGGAGGGAACCGGCCTGGAGGAAGGATGGAGGAGGAAAGGAAAGCGGAGGCAAGATGAACCCGATTGGAAAGAATAATGAAGGTATGTGAAGGTGGAAGAGGAATAGATGAGAGAAAAGAAGGGAAGAGAGAGAAAGGGAGAGAAGAAGAGGAAAGAAGAACAAGAAGAGAAAATAGAACGAGAGGAAAGAAAGAAGAAAGACACGAAAATAGAAACATAAGATTAAATTTGATTAAGAAGTGAAGCAGAAAGAGGAGGAGGAGTAGAGGAAGGAAGAAAAAGAAGAAAAAAACACCAAAAATAGAGACGTAACATTAATTGAGGCCAAAAAATTATGTCACAAGAACAAGAACAAGAACTGGAAAGAGAACAAAATAAAGAAAAAAAGAACAAGAGGAGAAGAGTTAAGAGGATAAAACGATTACGGAACCAAAAAATTAAGAAAATAACAGGAACACCGAGAAAGATTAGAGGAGACGGAGGAAGTGAGCAGATATATCAAGAGACTCAGAAGGAAGAGAAGAACAGGAAAAAGAGGAGGAGGAAGAAGAAGAAGAAGAAGAAGAAGAAGAAGAAGAAGAAGAAGAAGAAGAAGAAGGAGAAGAAGAAGGGGATGAAAAAGAGAAGAAGACAGATGAAGAACAGGAAAAGAAAGAAGAAAAAGAAGAGTAGGAGGAGGACGAGGACGAGAAGAAAAAGCGAAAAACGACGACGAGGAGGAAGACGAGGAGGAAGAGGAGAAAGTGAAAGAGAAAGAGGAAGACCAGGAGGAGGAGGAGGAGGAGGAGGAGGAGGAGGAGGAGGAGGAGGAGGAGGAGGAGCAAGAGGAGGCGGAGGGGGGAGTGCAAGAGTGAGTGCGTCCATAAATCAGCGGCTGCCTGCCTCGTACAGATAGCACCGGGGAGCGGCTCTGATCATCTTAATTATGTTGCCTGACGCCGCTTCGAGGAAAGAGATCTAGTTTGGTTCATCGCCTCGCTGTCTCCTGGGCCCGTGCTCTCAGACGCTCTCGGCGCCCACAACAACTAGTTCCAAAGGCCGCAAAGGAGATTGGACAGGCTATCATAAGTGTTTCTCCACGTTCATGTTGCAGAAGAAGCCTTGTCAAACTATCACTAGGCTCATTTTGGACTTTTCTACGATCTCTTATATTTACAGTCCAACTTTATGATGCAAGTGTTCAGTTAGTGGCCTTATTCATTCATCCTTTTCACTGGTAAATTGGAGAGGAGTCTTTCCTCATTCGTATTTCATCCTTCCAACCATTTGTACGTTGACCATCTAACTTCATTGTGCAAGAGTTAAGTAGTATCTTTATTCTTTCATTCCTTGTACTAGTATATTATGGATCAGTCCTCCTTCCTCAGTATTTCCTCCTATTTACCATTTGATCGCTGTACATCCAACTTCCTAATACAAGAGTTAACTATAGTCTGTTCACGGAGCCTGTTCATCTGGCGCCTAGGCAGAGTTTGTTACGGCTCCTGTGATTGGCTGCACCCCTCCCTCACTCACATGCCATTCATGTCCGCCGTGAGGCTACACACTTGTATTTTCTTCGTCATAGCTCGTCTCTTATTCATGACAGACCACTTTAGTTGGTACCGTTGGACTCAGCAATAATTGCGCAACTCAGTTATATTTATCTAAACTCGATAAAATAAAACATAAAGAAAATGTGATGAGTTGAATTCACAAGACAGCTCAGAAATGTTTGTAACACTGTTTACTTACCATCGCTTTTCTCAGCAGTCTTTGAACCAGGGTTGATATAAATAAATTCATCTCTTGAACGCTATGGTGCCATCAGATTATAGATAAAACGTGACATAAGCATAACACAGAACGGTTTCTAAGGATGTGTACACCGACGGCGCATGACTGCCCGCTGCCTGGCCGCCGGTCGGCCGCCGCTTGTGGTGAAATAAGCTGTTTCTCGTCTCATTATTTCTTTCGCTGCATTCATCGTCGACAAACGAAAACCCTTATGCATTATCCCAACTACAATAAAAAAAAAAATATATATATATATATATATATATATATATATATATATATATATATATATATATATATATATATATATATATATATATATATATATATATATATATATATATATATATATATATATATATATATATATATATATATATATATATATATATATATATATATATATATATATATATATATATATATATATATATATATATATATATATATATATATATATATATATATATATATATATATATATATATATATATATATATATATATATAAAATATAAGGAACGAAGAATAGATTAGTTAGTTATAGACTGGAATAAGAAAAGCACCAACAAGACGACCATAGCCGTTGATAAAAAGAAATGACTAGAAAATATAGGGAACGAAGAATAGATTACTTAGTTGTAAATTGGAATAAGAAAAGCACTTCTTTCGCTGCAGTCATCGTCAACAAACGAAAACCCTTAAGCGTTATCCCAACTACAATAAAAAATAACTGATGAGTGTCCGAAACAGACACACACACACACACACACACACACACACACACACACACACACACACACACACACACACACACATATATATATATATATATATATATATATATATATATATATATATATATATATATATATATATATATATATATATATATATATATATATATATATGTTTCGGGTACTCATCAGTTATTTTTTTTTTATTATAGTTGGGATAATGCATAAGAGTTTTCGTTTGTTGACGATGAATGCAGCGAAAGAAGTGCTTTTCTTATTCCAATTTACAACTAAGTAATCTATTCCTCGTTTCATATAATTTCTAGTCACTTCTTTTTATTAACATCTATGCTCGTCTTGTTTGTGCTTTTCTTACTCCAATCTATAACTAACTAATCTATTCTTCGTTCCTTATATTTTCCAGGTATTTCTTTTTATTAACTTGTATGCTTGTCTTTCTTGTGCTTTTCTTATTCTAATTTATAACTAACTAATCTATCCTGCGTTCCTTATTTTTCTATTTACTTCTTTTCATTAACTTCTATGCTTGTCTTTTTGGTGTTGTTCTTATTCCATTATATAACTAACTAATCTCTTTTTCTTTCCTTATATTTTTTTGTTATTTCTTTTCATTAACTTGTATGCTTGTCTTTTTGGTACTTTTCTTATTCCAATCTATAACTAATTAATCTATCCTTTGTTCCTTTTATTTTCTAGTTATTTCTTTTATTAACTTGTATGCTTGTCTTTTTGGTGCTTTTCTTATTCCAATTTATAACTAACTAATCTATTCTTCTTTCCATATTTTTCCCTTAACTTCTTCTCATTAACTTCTATATTCGTCTTTTCAGTACTTTCCTTATTCCAATCTATAACTAACTAATCTATTCTTCGTTCCTTATTTTCCAAGTATTTATTTTACTAACTTCTATGCCTGTCTTTTTTAGTACTTCTCTTATTCCAATCTATAACTAACTAATCTATTTTTCTTTCCTTATATTTTTCTAGTTATTTTTTTTATTAGGTTCTACGCTCGTCTTTTTGGTGCTTCTCTTATTCCAATCTATAACTAACTAATCTATTCTTTCCTTATTTTTCCAGAAATTTCTTTTTATTTATTCGTATGATCGTCTTTTGGATACTTTTATTATTCCAATCAATAACTAACTAATCTATTCTTTCCTTATATTTTCTAGTTATTTCTTTTCATTAACTTCTATGATCGTCTTTTTAAGTTCTGTTCTTTTTCCAATTTATAATTAACTAATCTTTTTCTCTTTCCTTATATTTTCTAGCTATTTCGTTTTATTAACTTTTATGCTTGTCTTTTTTGGTGCTTTTCTTATTCCAATTTATAACTAACTAATGTATTCTTCGTTCCTTCCAGGTATTTCTTTTCATTAACCTGTATACTTGTCTTTTTTGCTTTTCTTATTCCAAGCTATAACTAACTAATCTACTCTGCGTTCCTTATTTATCTTCTAATTTCTTTTTATTAACCTCTATGACTGTGATTTTCTTATTTCAATTTATTACGAATTAATCTATTCTTCTTTCCTTATTTTTCCAGGTATTTCTTTTTATTAACTTCTATGCTCTTCTTTTTTGGTACTTTTCTTATTCCAATCTACAACTAACTAATCTATTCTTTCCTTATTTTCACAGATATTTCTTTTCATTAACTTCTATGTTCGTCTTTTGGGGTTCTTTTCTTATTCCAATTTATAACTAACTAATCTATTCCTTGTTCTTTATTTTCTATTCTATTCTATGCTTGTCTTTTTTAGAGCTTTTCTTATTTCAATTTATAAGTAACTAATCTATTCTTTGTTCCATATTTTCGAGGTATTTCTTATATTAACTTCTATGCCTCTTTTTTAGTGCTTTTCTTATTCCAATTTATAACTAACATATTTATGCTTCTTACCTTATTTTTCTAGTTATTTCTTTTTATTAACTTCTATGTTCGTCTTTTTGGTACTTTTCTTATTCCAATCTATAACTAACTAATCTATTCTTTCCTTATTTTTCCGGATATTTCTTTTTATTAATTCGAATGATCCTATTTTGGGTGCTTTTCTTATTCCAATTAATAACTAACTAACCTATTATTTTCTTATATTTTTTAGTTATTTCTTTTCATTAACTTCTTTCCTCGTCCTTTTGTGTTTTTTTATCTTATTCCAATTTATAACTAATCTTTTTCTCTTTCCTTATATTTTCTTGCTATTTCGTCTTATTAACTTTTATGCTTGTCTTTTTTGGTGCTTTTCTGATTCCAATTTATAACTAACTCATCTATTCTTCTTTCCATATTTTTCTATTTACTCTTTTCATTAAATTCTATGCTCGTCTTTTTAGTACTTTTCTTATTCCAATTTATAACTAACTAATCTATTTTTCTTTCCTTATATTTTCTAGTTGTTTCTTTTAATTAACTTCTATGCCTGTCTTTTTGGTTCTTTTCTAATTCCAATCCATAACTAACTATTCTATTCCTCGTCCCACATTTTCTTCTTATTTCTTTTTATTAACTTCTATGCCTGTATTTTTTGGTGCTTTTCTTATTCTAATTTATAACTAACTAATATATTCTTCTTTCCATATTTTTCTATTTATTTCTTTTCATTAACTTCTATGCTCGTTTTTTTAGAACTTTCCTGGAAAAATAAGTGTCGATTAGATTAGTTAGTTATAGATTGGGATAAGAAAAGTACCAAAAAGACGAGCATAGAAGTTAATGAAAAGAAATAACTAGAAAAATAAGGAACGAAGAATATATTAGTTAGTTATAAATTAGAATAAGAAAAATACCAAAAAGAGAAGCATAGAAGTTAATGAAAAGAAATAACTAGAAAAATAAGGAACGAAGAATAGATTAGTTATTTATAGATTGGAATAAGAAAGGGACCAAAAAGACGAGCACACGAGTTCATAAAAAGAAATACCTGGATGAATAAAGAACGAAGGATAAATTAGTTAGTTATAAATTGGAATAAGAAATGCACCAAAAAATCGAGCACATATATAATAAAAAGAAATACCTGGAAAAATAAGGAAGGAATATATTAGTTATAAATAAATTTGAGTAAGAGAAGAACCAAAAAAAGACAGGCATACAAGTTAATAAAAACAAATAAATAGAAATATAAGGAGCAAAAAATTGATTAGTTAGTTATAGATTGGAATAAGAACAGCACCAAAAACACAAGCATAGAAGTTAATAAAAAAGAAATAAAAAGAAAAATAAGGAACGAAGAAAGATTAGATAGTTATAAATAGGAATAAGAAAAGCAACAAAAATACATTCATAGAAGTTAATTAAAAGAAATACCTGGAAAAATAAGGGAAGAATATATTACTTAGTAATAAATTGGAATAAGAAAAGCAACAAGACGAGCATAGAAATAATAATAAAGAAATACCTGGAAAAATAAGGAAGGAATAGATTAGTTAGTTATAAATTGGAATAAGAAAAACACTAAAAAAGACAGGCATACATATTAATGAAAAAAATAACTAGAATATATAAGGAAAGAAAAATAGATTAGTTAATTATAGATTGGAATAAGAAAAGCACCAAAAATGACAAGCATTCAAATTAATAAAAAGAAATAGCTAGAAAATATAAGGAACAAAGAATAGATTAGTTAGTTATAAATTGGAATAAGAAAATAACCCAAAAAGACGAGCATAGAAGTTAATAAAAAGAAGTAACTAGAAAATATAAGAAAAGAATAGATTAGTTAGTTTTTGATTAGAATAAAAAAAAGTGCCCAAAAGACGAGCATACGAATTAATAAAAAAAAAATATCTGGAAACAAGAAAAGAATAGATTACTTAGTTATAGATTGGAATAAGAGAAGCACCAAAATGACAAGCATAGAAGTTAATAAAAATAAATAACTAGAAAAATATAAGGAAAGAAAAATATATTAGTTAGTTATAGATTGGAATAAGAAAAGTACCAAGAAAGACGAGCATAGAAGTTAATAAAAAGAAATAATTAAAAAAAATAAGGAAAGAAGAATAGATTAGTTAGTTATAAATTCGAATAAGAAAAGGACTAAAAAAGACAGGCATAGAAGTTAATAAAAGAAATAACTAGAAAATAAAAGGAACGAAGGAAAGATTAGTTAGTTATAAATTGGAATAAGGAACGTACTAAAAAGACAAGCATAGAAGTTAATAAGAAGAATTAAATAAAAAACTATGGAAAGAAAAATAGATTAGTTAGTTATAGATTGGAATAACAAAAGAACCAAAAAGACAGCATACAAGTTAATAAATAGAAATTACTAAAAAAATATAAAAAACGAAGAATAGATTACTTAGTTATAAATTGGAATAAGAAAAGTACCAAAAAGACAGGCATAGAAGTTAATGAAATTAAATACCTGGAAAAATAAGGAATGAAGAATAGATTAGTTAGTTATAGATTGGAATAAGGAAAGTACTATAAAGACGAGCATAGAAGTTAATGAAAAGAAGTAAATAGAAAAATAAGGAAAGAAGAATAGATTAGTTAGTTATAAATTGGAATAAGAAAAGCATAAAAAAATAAAAGCATACAAGTTAATAAAAAGAAATACCTGGAAAATATAAGGAGCAAAGGATAAATTAGTTACTTATAGATTAGAATAAGGAAAGTACTAAAAGAACGAGCAGAGAAGTTACTGAAAAGAAGTAAATAGAAAATTATGGGAAGAAGAATAGATCAGTTAGTTATGAATTGGAATAAAAAAAGCACCAAAGACAAGCATACCAGTTAATAAAAAGAAATAACTAGAAAATATAAGGAACGAGGAATAGATTAGTTAGTTATAAATTGGAATAAGAAAAGAACCCCCCCAAAAAAACGAGCATAGAAGTTAATGAAAAGAAATGACTAGAAAATATAAGGAACGAAAAATAAATTAGTTAGTTATCGATTGGAATAAAAACAGCACCAAAAGACAAGCATAGAAGTTAATAAAAATAAATAACTAGAAAAATATAAAGAAAGAGAAAGAGATTAGTTAGTTATAGATTGGAATAAGAAAAGTACCAAAAAGACAAGCATACAAGATAATGAAAAGAAGTCACTAGAAAAATAAGGGAAGAATAGATTAGTTAGTTATAGATTGAAATCAGAACAGCACCAAAAAGCACACAAGTTAATAAAAGAAATAAGAATAAAAATAAGGAAAGAAGAATAGATTAGTTAGCTAGAAATTGGAATAAGAAAATCATTAAAAATGCAGGCATAGAAGTTAATAAAAGGAATACCTCGAAAATAAGGAACGAAGAATAGATTAGTTAGTTATATATTGGAATAAGAAAAGCACTAAAAAAGACAAGCATACAAGTTAATGAAAATAAATAACTAGAAAAATAAGGAACGAAGGATAGATTAGTTAGTTATAGATTGGAATAAGAAAAGTACCAAAAAGACAAGCATAGAAGTTAATGAAAAGAAATAACTCGAAAAATAAGGAACGAAGAATAAATTAGTTAGTTATAGATTGGAATAAGAAAAGCACTAAAAAAAAAAAAAAGCGTACAAGTTAATAAAAAGAATTAACTAGAAAAATAAGGAACGAAGGATAGATTAGTTAGTTATAGATTGGAATAAGAAGAGAAACAAAAAGACAAACATAGAAGTTAACGAAAATAAATAACTAGAAAAATAAGGAACGAAGAATAAATTAGTTATTTATAGATTGGAATAAGAAAAGCACTAAAAAGACGAGCACAGAGGTTTATAAAAGAATTAACTAGAAAATAAGGAACGGAGAAGAGAATAATTAGTCATAGATTGGAATAAAGAAAAGTACCTAAAAAGACGAGCAAAGAAGTTAATGAAAAGAAGTAAATAGAAAACTATGGAAAGAAGAATAGATTAGTAAATTATAAATTGGAATATGAAAAACATCAAAAAAGACAAGCATACAAGTTAATAAAAAGATATAACTAGAAAAATAAGGAATGAAAAATTGATTAGTTAGTTATAGATTGGAATAAGAACAACACCAAAAAGACAAGCATAGAAGTTAATAAAAAGAAATAACTAGAAAAATATAAGGAAAGAGAAATAGATAAGTTGCTTATAGATTGTAATAACAAGAGTACCAAAAAAGACGAGCATAAAAGTTAATAAAAAGAAATACCTGGAAAAATAAGGAAAGAAGAATAGATTAATTAGGTTATAAATTGGAATAAGAAAAGCACTAAAAAAGACAAGCAGACAAGTTAATAAAAGAAACACCTCGAAAATAAGGAACAGAAAATAGACTAGTTAGTTATAACTAAACTATTCTTCGTTCCTTATTTTTCTAGTTATTTCTTTTTATAACTAAAATATTCTTCGTTCCTTATTTTCTTCTTATTTCTTTTATTAACTTGTCTATTTCTTTTTTTTGCTTTTCTTTATTCCAATCTATAACTAAAATCTATTCTTCCTTAATATATTCTTCATTCTTATTTCTTTTATTAACCTCTGTGCTCGACTTTTTAGTGCTTTTCTTATCCTAATTTATAACTAACTAATCTATTCTTCGTTTCGTATATTTTCTAATTATTTCTTTTATTAACTTCTATGCTTGTCTTTTTTGGTTCTTTTTCGTTCTAGTTATTTTTTGGTACTTTTTTATTTTCATTCTTTCCTTATATTTTATAGTTATTTCTTTTCATTAACTTCTATGCTCGTCTTTTGGGGGTCTTTTCTTATTGCAATTCATAACTAACTAATCTATTCCACGTTCATTATATTTTCTAGCTATTTCTTTTTATACTTGATAATATCAAGTTAATAAAAAGAGATGACTAGAAAATATAAGGAACGATAAATAGACTAGTTATTTATAAATTGGAATAAGAAAAGTACCAAACAGAGAAGGATAGAAGTTATTGAAAAGAAATACCTGGAAAATAAGGGAAGAATAGATTAGTTAGTTATAGATTGCAATAAGAACAGCACGAAAAAGACAAGCATACAAGTTAATAAAAAGAGATGACTAGAAAATATAAGGAACGATGAATAGGTTATTTAATTATAAATTGAATAAGAAAAGTACAAAAAAAAACCTGGCACAAAAATAATAAAAAGAAATACCTGGAAAAATAAGGAAGATTAGTTAGTTGTAAATTGGAATAAGAAATGAACCAAAAAAGACAAGCATAGAAGTGAATAAAAGAAATACCTCGAAAATAAGGAACAAAGAATTGATTAGTTACATATAAATTGGAATAAAAAAGCTCTAAAGAAGACAAGCATATAAGCTAATGAAAAGAAATAACTAGAAAAATAAGGAACGAAAGATAGATTAGTTAATTTTAAATTGGAATAAAAAAAAAAACACTAAAAAAGACAAGCATACAAGTTAATGAAAAGAAATAACTAGAAAAATAAGGAACGAAGGATAAATTACTTAAATATAGATTGGAATAAGAAAAGAACCAAAAAAGACTAGCATACAAGTTAATAAAAAGAAATAACTAGAAAAATATAAGGAAAAAAATAGATTAGTTACTTATAGATTGCAAGAAGGAAAGTACCAAAAAAGACGAGCATAAAAGTTAATGAAAATGAATACCTGGAAATATAAGGAAAGAAGAATAGATTAGTTAGTTACAAATTGGAATATGAAAAGCTCTAAAAAAGACAGGGATAGAAGTTAATGGAAAGAAATAAAAAGAAAAAAAGGAACACAGAATAAGTAAGTTAGTTATAGATTGGAATAAAAAAGCACAAAAAAGACAAGCGTAGAAGTTAATGAAATGAAATAACTAAAAAACTATAAGGAACGAAGAATAGAGTAGTTAGTTATAAATTGGAATAAGAAAAGTACCAAAAAGACGAGCATAAAAATTAATAAAAGAAATAACTAGAAAAATAAGTAAAGAAGAATAGATTAGTTAGTTATAGATTGGAATAAGAATAGCACCAAAAAAGACAGGCATAGAAGTTAATAAAAAGAAATAATTAGAAAAATAAGGAACGAAAAATAGATTAACTATTTATAGATTGGAATAAGCAAAGAACCAAAAAAGACAAGCATATAAATTATTAAAAGAAATACCTCGAAAATATGAAACGAAGAATAGATTAGTAACTTAATAAATTGGAATAGGAAAAGCACAAAAAAGACGAGCGTAGAAGTTAATGAAAATAAATAAATAGAAAAATAAGGAACGAAGAATATATTAGTTAGTTATAGATTGGAATTAGAAAAGCACCAAAAAGACGAGCATAGAAGTTAATAAAACAAATAACTAGAAAAATAAGGAAAGCAGAATAGATTAGTAAGTTATAGATTAGAATAAGAACAGCACAAAAAAGACAAGCATAGAAGTTAGTAAAAAGAAATAAGTACAAAATATGGAATGAAGAATAGATTAGTTAGCTATAAATTGGAATCAGAAAAGCACTAAAAAGAAGAGCACAAAGGTTAATAAAACAAATAATTAGAAAAAATAAGGAACGAAGAATAGATTAGTTAGTTATAGATTGGAAAAAAGAAAAGTACCAAAAACACAAGCATACAAATTAATAAAAAGAAATACCTGGAAAAATAGGAAAGAATAGATTAGTTAGTTATAGATTGGAATAAGAAAAGTACGAAAAAGACGAGCATAAAAGTTGATAAAAAGAAATAACTAGGTAATATAAGGAACGAGGAATAGATTAGTTAGTTATAGATTGGAATAAGAAAAGAACCAACAAGACAAGCATAGAAGATAATAAAAAGAAATAACTAGAAAATATAAGAAAAGAAAAATAGATTATTTAGTTATAGATTGGAAAAAGAAAAGTACCAAAAAGACGAGCATAGAAGTTACTGAAAAGAAGTAAATAGAAAAATAAGAAGAGCACCAAAAAGACAAGCATGCAAGTTAATGAAAAGAAATAACTAGAAAAATAAGGAACGAAGAATAGATTAGTTAGTTATAGATTGGAGTAAAGAAAAGTATCAAAAAGACGAGCATAGAAGTTAATAAAAAGAAGTAAATAGAAAAATATGGAAAGAAGAATAGATTACTTACTTATTAATTGGAAGAAGAAAAGCACCAAAAAAAAAGAAAAGCATAGAAGTTAATAAAAAAAAGAAGGAATATATAAGGAAAGAAAAATTGATTAGTTACGTATAAATTGGAATAAGACAAGCACTAAAAAAGACGGGCATAGAAGTTAATAAAAAAACGAGAAAAATAAGGAACGCAGAATACATTAGTTAGTTATAGATTGGAATAAGAAAAACATAAAAAAGACAGCATACAAGTTAATAAAAAGAAATACCTGGAAAATATAAGGAACGAAGAATAGATTTGTTATTTATAGATTGCAATAAGAACAGCACCAAAAAGACAGGCATACAAGTCAATAAAAATAAAATAAAAGGAATGACTAGAAAATATAAGGAACGAAGAATAGATTACTTAGTTATAAATTGGAATAAGAAAAGTACCAAAAAGACAGGAATAGAAGTTAATGAAAAGAAATACCTGGAAAAATGAGGGAAGGATGGATGAGTTAGTTATAAATTGGAATAAGAAAGGCACCAAAAAGACGAGCATAGAAATAATAAAAAGAAATACCTGGAAAAATAAGGAAAGAATAGTTTAGTTAGTTATAAATTGAAATAAGAAAAGCACCAAAAAGGCAAGCATACTGGTTAATAAAAATAAATAACAGAAAAAGCAAAGAAAGAATAGATTAGTTAGTTATAAATTGGAATAAGAAAAGTACCAAAAAGACGAGCACGGAGGTTAATAGAAGAAATAACTAGAAATATAATGAACAAAGAATATATTAGGTATTTATAGACTGGAATAAGAAAAGTACCAAAAGACGAACATAGAAGTTAATGAAAGAAATAACTAGAAAAATAGGGGAAAAAATCATAGGTTACTTATAGATTGGATTAATAACAGCACAAAATAGACGAGCATAGAATTTAATAAAAAGAAATACCTGAAAAAATAAGGAAAGAAATATAGATTAGTTAGTTAAAGATTGGAATAAGAAAAGTACCAAAAAGACAAGCATACATGTTAATAAGAAGAAATACCTGGACAAGTAAGGAAAGAAAAATAGATTAGTTAGATATAAATTGGAATAAGAAAAGTACCAAAAGGACAGGCATAGAAGTTTATAAAAAGAAATACCTGGAGAAATAAGGAACGCAGAATAGATTAGTTAGTTTTAGATTGCAATAAGACCAACACAAAAAATACAGCATACGAGTTAGTAAAAAGAAATGACTAGAAAATATAAGGAATAAATTACTTGGCTACAAATTGGAACAAGAAAAGTACCAAAAAGACGAGCATAAAAGCTAATGAAAAGAAATACCTGGAAAAGTAAGGAAAAAATAGATTAGTTAGTTATAGATTGGAATAAGAAAAGAACCAAAAAGACAAGCATAGGGGTTAATGAAAAGAAATAACTAAAAAATATAAAGAACGAAGAATAGATTAGTTATTTATATATTGGAATAAGAAAAGTACCAAAAAGATGAGCATACAAGTTAATAAAATAATACCTAGAAAATAAATGGAACGCAGGATAGATTACTTAGTTATTGATTGGAATAAGGAAGGTACTAAAAAGACGACCATAGAAGTTAATGAAAACAAGTATATAGAAAAATATGGAAAGAAAAATAGATTAGTTATTTATAGATTGGAATAAGAAAAGCACCAAAAAAGACAAGCATACAAGTTAATAAAAAGAAATAGCTAAAAAATATAAGGAAAGATGAATAGATCAATTAGTTATAAATTGGAATAAGAAAAAAAAAACAAGGAGACAAGCATAGAAGTTAATGGAAAGAAATAACTAGAAAAAATAAGGAATGAATAGATTAGTTAGTTATTGATTGGAATAAGAAAAGCACTCAAAAGACGAGCACCGAGGTTAATAAAAGAAATAACTAGAAAATAAGGAACGAAGAATAGATTAGTTAGTTATTGATTGGAATAAAGAAAAGTATCAAAAAGACGAGCATAAAAGTTAATGAAAAGAAGTAAATAGAAAAATATGGAAAGAAGAATAGATTAGTTAGTTATAAATTGGAATAAGAAAAGCACCAAAAAAGACAAGCATACAAGTTAATAAAAAGAAATCCCTGGAAAAATAAGGAAAGAAAAATAGATTAGTTAATTATAATTTGGAATATGAAAAGAACCCAAAAGACGAGCATAGAGGTTAATAAATAAATAACTAGAAAAATAAGGAACGAAGAATAGATTAGTTAGTTATACATTGGAATAAGGAAAGTACTAAAAAATGAGGATAGAAGTTAACGAAAGGAATAAATAAAAAACGTATTGAAAGAAGAATAGATTAGTTAGTTATAAATTGGAATAAGAAAAGCACCAAAAAAGACAGGCATTCAAGTTAATAAAAAGAAATAGCTAGAAAATATAAGGAGCTAGAAATAAATTAGTTATAAACTGGAATAAGAAAAGAACACAAAAAGACGAGCATGGAAGTTAATGAAAAGAAATAACTAGAAAATATAAGAAAATAATAGATTAGTTAGTTATTGATTGGAATAAGAAAAGTACCCAAAAAGACAAGCATACGAATTAATAAAAAGAAATATCTGGAAAAATAGGGAAAGAATAGATTAGTTAGTTATAGATTGGAATAAGAGAAGCACCAAAAAGACAAGCATAGAAGTTAATAAAAAGAAATAACTAGAAAAATATAAGGAAAGAAAAATAGATTAGTTAGTTTGAATAAGAAAAGTACCAAAAATGATGAGCATATAAGTTAAGAATGGATAAGTTAGTTATAAATTGGAATAAGAAAAGCACTAAAAAAGAGAGGCATAGAAGTTAATTAAAGAAATACCTCGAAAATATGGAACAAAGAATAGATTAGTTACTTATAAATTGAAATAAGAAAAACACTAAAAAAGACAAGCATACAAGTTAATGAAAATATATAACTAGAGAAATAATTAACGAAGGATACATTAGTTAGTTATAGACTGGAATAAGAAAAGAACCAAAAGAGACAGGCATAGAAGTTAATGAAAAGAAATTACTAGAAAATAAAGAACGAGGAATAGATTAGTTAGTTATAAATTGGAATAAGAAAAGTACCAAAAAAAACATGCATAGAAGTTAATGTAAAGAAATAACTAGAAAACGAATAACGAGGAATAGATTAGTTAGTTATGAATTGGAATAAGAAAAGAACCCCAAAAGACGAGTATAGATGTTAATGAAAAGAAATAACTAGAAAATATAAGGAAAGAATAGATTAGTTAGTTATTGATTGGAATAAGAAAAGACGGTAAAAGACGAGCATACGAATTAATGAAAAGAAATATCTGGAAAAATAAGGAAATAATAGATTAGTTAGTTATAAATTAGAATAAGAGAAGCCCCAAAAAGACGAGCATAGAAGTAAAAAAAAAAAGAAATAACTAGAAAAATATAGGGAAAGAAAAATAGATTAGTTAGTTATAGATTGGAATAAGAGAAGCACTAAAAAAGACAGGCATAGAAGTTAAGAAAAGAATTACTTCGAAAATAAGGAACGAAGACTAGATTAGTTAGTTATAGATTGGAATAAGAATAGCACCAAAAAGACAGGCATACAAGTTAATAAAAAAATAACTAGAAAATAAAAGGAACGAAGGATAGATTAGTTAGTTATAGATTGGAATAAGGAAAGTTCTGAAAAGACGAGCATAGAAGTTAATAAAAAGAAGTAAATAGAATAATATGGAAAGAAGAATAGATTAGTTAGTTATAAATTGGAACAAGAAAAGCACCAAAAAGACGAGCATACAAGTTAATAAAAGAAATAACTAGAAAATAAAAGGAACAAAGGATAGATTAGTTAGTTATAGTTTGGAATAAGAAAAGTACCAAAAAGACAAGCATACAAGTTAATGAAAAGAAATAACTAGAAAATATAAGGAAAGAAAAACAGATTAATTAGTTATATATTGGAATAAGAAATGAACCAAAAAGACAAGCATAGAAATTAATGAAAAGAAGTAAACAGAAAAATAAGGAACGCAGAATAGATTAGTTAGTTATAGATTGGAATAGGAAAAGCACAAAAAAGACCGGCATACAAATTAATAAAAAGGAATACCTGGAAAATATAAGGAACGAAGAATAAATTAGTTAGTTATAGATTGGGATAAGAAAAGCACAAAAAAGAAAAGCATACAAGTTAATAAAAAGAAATACCTGGAAAATATAAGGAACGAAGAATAGATTAGTTAGTTATAGATTGCAATAAGAAAAGCACCAAAAAGACGAGCATAGATGGTAATAAAGAGAAATGATTAGAAAATATGAGGAACGAAGAATAGATTAGAATTAGATAGTTGTAAATTGGAATAAGAAAAGCACTTCTTTTGCTGCTTTCATCATCGTCAAGAAACGAAAACACTCATGCATTATCCCAACTACAATAAAAAAAATTACTGACAAGTGCCCGAAACACACATACACACACACACACACACACACACACACACACATATATATATATATATATATATATATATATATATATATATATATATATATATATATATATATATATATATATATATATATATATATATAGGCCAAACGGCCTCTTGCAGACTCCTTACGTTCTTATGTTCTTATGTTCTTAACGGTACCAACTAAAGTGGTCTGTCGTGAATAAGAGACGAGCTATGACGACGAGAATACAAGTGTGTAGCGTCACGGCGGACATGAATGGCATGTGAGTGAGGGAAGGGTGCAGCCAATCACAGGAGCCGTAACAAACGCTGCCTAGGCGCCAGATGAACAGGCTTCGTGAACAGACTATAGTATCTTCATCCTTTCATCCCTAGTACTGCTGAATTATGACGCAGTCTTCCTTCATCCGTATTTCCTCTTTCCTGAGATTTGAACGCTGTTAAAAGGAGAGAATCGATATGTCTCTTCAAGCTAAATTAACCATTATTATTCTACCTCCTTTTGTCCTCTTGTGGAAGTCTTGATTTCCGATGGTTTTCCAATTTGTTTTTCTCTTGAACTGCCCCTCTGATTAAAAATAATACAAGTCCTCCACTCACTTATAAATCTTCTTTTGAACTGCATTCTCGATTAAAAATAAAACAAGACATTCACTTAGTTATTCTTGGGGTAGTGGACGATTTCAGTATACAAGAGCAGTCAGTCAGTCGGCTAGAAACCTTTGCGAATGTCATAATAGCTCTAGTGTTACTACATCTATTCTCATAAAAAAATGCAATGTCGACGGAGAGAGAAAGGCTAGAATTTCAGTTTATCTTCCTTTGGTTTGCAAAATAATGAATAGAAAATCGATAGTAAATAATAATAGAAAAAATGGATTACTTTAGCATTTTACGTAAAACATATACAAACCTTCTTGAACATGTCTTTTGAAATGATAAATAAAACTTTTAAATAATAAACTACTAATACTTGTGATTATTTTTTTGAAAACGCAAAATTGAATGACACTGCATAATAAAGTTAGAAGTCAAGAATTATATAAAGCATGTTACTGGTTTAGAGAGAGAGAGAGAGAGAGAGAGAGAGAGAGAGAGAGAGAGAGAGAGAGAGAGAGAGAGAGAGAGAGAGAGAGAGAGAGAGAGAGAGAGAGAGAGAGAGAGAATGTTTGATTAAAAGAGGGTTAAATTACATGACTGCCAGAGCTCTACATTTCCTATACCAGCTTCCCGCGAACTGTTTCATCACCAAAAAAGTTTCACCACTCCCTCCTCCCTATTTCACCACTATCTTTCATCACCACCATCTGTTTCACCACCACCAGCAACAGCTTCATCACCAGCTGTTTCACCACCACCAACAGTTTCATCACCAGCTGTTTCACCACCACCAGCATCCCAGTACCTTTTCATCACCAGTTTCATCAATTCTTGTTTCTACATTGGTTACGTGAGAGAGAGAGAGAGAGAGAGAGAGAGAGAGAGAGAGAGAGAGAGAGAGAGAGAGAGAGAGAGAGAGAGAGAGAGAGAGAGAGAGAGAGAGAGAGGGGTGAGGAAAGTCCGCTGACCGGCTGTTATATCGTCTTTATGCGCTGCGCTGTTTGTGAAAATGAATGATTGTTACTGATTTTGACTTTGACGCCCACCACCTCCAGCACCACCACCACAACCACCACCACCAGCATGCCACTTCATTTTCCATTCCACACATTCCATAATTCCGAACTGGCTGTTTTTTCTGCTTTCGTGAGTGTGTGTGTGTGTGTGGGGGGAGTTGTGGATGTGGGTGTGGGGGGGAGGAGTTGTGCGTGAGTGTGTGTGTGTGTCTGTCTGTGTGTGTATGCGTGTACGTGTGTGTGTGTGTGTGTGTGTGTGTGTGTGTGTGTGTGTGTGTGTGTGTGTCTATCTGTCTCTGTGTTTCTGTGTGTTTGTGTGTTTTCTGGGAAGGATTAAACACAGCTTGAGTGGCAGCACCTAATTGCCTGACCATTATACTGTTGTGTGTGGCAAATAATTCACACCAAGGATTAAAAGAGAGAGAGGAACCTATGTAGCAATGTGCCTGCTTCTGCTTGTGGTAATATATTTGATTGGCAGCTGGAGAGAGAGAGAGAGAGAGAGAGAGAGAGAGAGAGAGAGAGAGAGAGAGAGAGAGAGAGAGAGAGAGAGAGAGAGAGAGAGAGAGAGAGAGAGAGAGAGAATGACAAACATAAACATGACTAACAGACATACAGAAAGATATACAAACAGACAGCTTACCAAAACTCATCAAAAAAATGAACCAAAACAAAATGAAAAAGACACACACACACACACACACACACACACACACACACACACACACACACACACACACACACACACACACACACACACACAAGAGAGAGAGAGAAAGAGAGAGAGGGCCAATATTCAGATCTAAATTATAATCTTCACGTGGACTCTCCCTTCTAGGCCTCAGACAACTGCCCTTACAACAACCCGACCTCGGAAAGAGAGATTACGAGGGAAGGGAAGCAGGGGAGAGAGAGGAGGAGGAGGAGGAGGAGGAGGAGAAGGGTGGTAGGCAGAAGAGGAGGAGGAGAGGAGAGGAGGGAAGGAACACAAGCAGGATTGGAATGCATGTGTAGAGAAGGGAGGAAAGCCAATAAGGGAGAGAATGAGATGAGTGAAAGGGAGGGCAAAGCAACGCAAATAATAGAAGAATTGTTTAATGCATGCAGCGTGGGAGATAGATCAACACAGAGAGGGGAAGGCGGAGAGAGAGAGAGAGAGAGAGAGAGAGAGAGAGAGAGAGAGAGAGAGAGAGAGAGAGAGAGAGAGAGAGAGAGAGAGAGAGAGAGAGAGAGAGAGAGAGAGAGAAGTAGATTGTAAAAAGAAAAAAAGAAAATGAAAAAAAGTAATGAATGAAAAGAAAAGCAGAAAAAAAGAAAGAAAGGAGAGAAAAAAAACAGAAAAAATGAAAGATAAAGGATAAATAGATAAATAGATACACAGGTAGATTGATAGATAGAAGGAAAGATAGAAATTAATAGGGAAAATGAAATAAAGAAAAAAGTAACGAAAAGAAAAAGAAAATAAGAACGAAAGAAATCAAGAAAAAAAGACAAAAGCAAGAAAGTTGAATGAAAGAAAAAGAAATAAGAGAAAATAGATAGATAGATAGACATATAATTAGATAGATAGATAGAGTGTTAATCTTAATATAGTTACTTTACATATTATACGCCTTGGTCTTCTTCCTCTCAACGTGATCCGCCTTCAAGCGAAATTATGTCAAAGCCAGTTATTGCATTTCATTAATATTCTTCCAAGAGTTGCCATGGTTCGCGATATTTTACTCTCTCTCTCTCTCTCTCTCAGTTGGTGAAAGTGATTCTCCTTAAGGCTCTAATCAGTCTAATGACACACACACACACACTCACAACACAGTCTAACAGTCTCCGGTTAACCTGGTAGCTGCAGGGATCATGTTTCTTATAGGCCCCTCTAAGCGAGAAAAATGAGAAAAAATCATTACTCACGCAAATCATTTCATAATATATATCAACGCATTTGTGATCACTTTATGTATCATCTATTTTGGGGAGTTTATATCATGGCAAAACTGTGGCCCGTCGCTGGTACACGGTAAAGCCACAAATTTGGCCCATCGCTGCTACAGGGTTAAGCCTCTAATGACACACACGCTCACTCTCAACACAGTCTAACAGTCTCCGGTTAAGAAATATTTGCTGTACTTCTGCCTTCCGCCCCTTCCTGCACTTCAGTTTGTCTCTCTTTCTTTTTCCTTCACTTTCCCGCCTCTTCCTTGCTCTTCAGTAACGAACTCCTTCCCTCCTTACTTGCCCGTCATCTTTTTTAGCCTGCAGCCTCTCCCTCCTTCATTCCTTTCAGTCTTCCTCCACTTGATGCCGTACTCATTTATCTTTCTTTCATCCCTTCACCTTTTCTTAACTCTTCAGTCTCCCACCCCTTTCTTATCCTTCATCTATTTTCCCTTCAGCCTCTCCCCTCTTCATTCCTTTCAGTCGTCCACCACTTGATGCCGTACTCATTTATCTTTCTTTCATCCCTTCACCTTTTCTTAACTCTTCAGTCTCCCACCCCTTTCTTATCCTTCATCTATTTTCCCTTCAGCCTCTCCCTCCTTCATTCATTCCAGTCTTCCACCACTTTATTCCTTATCCATCTCTTTTTCTTTCATCCATTCACCTTTTCTTAACCTCCTCCGTCTCCAACCCTTTCCTTATCCTTGATCTCTTTACCCTTCAGCCTCTCGCCCCTCCTTACCTTTCAATATCCCTATCTTTCTTTACCGTTTAGCTTTATAGTCCTCTGCCCCTCACGCTTTCCTTACCTTTCACGCTCTCGCCCATTCCTTACCCTTTTACTCCTCAGCTTCCAGCCACCTCCTTACCTGTCAGTCTCCCGCCCCTTCCTTTCCCTTCATATGTTTACCCTTCACCCTTATGGCCTTTCCTTACTCATTCACCCTCCCGTCCCTTCCTTACCCTATAGCTTCTCTCCTCTTCCTTGCCCATTTAGCTTCCCATCTTTCCTTACCCTTCATCTTCTTACTCCTCCGCCTTCCTCCCCTTAACCCGCATTCTCTTCAGTCTCCTACCCCTTCTCTCTCCCTCTCTCCCTCGCTTGTGTTTGTGCATTTGTTTCCATTAAATGTTCACGGCGCATTGGAGACTCGTGTTGGTAAAGCGTCAATGAAACTTTTTGATATATTCGGCTTGCATGACTTGCTTGAAGAGGCTTGGGGGGTGGGGGTAAGGGGGGGGGATGGTTGAGTGCGTGTGTCGGTGAGTGTGTGTGTAAGAGAGAGAGGGAGTGTTTCTTGTGTGTGTGTGTGTGTGTGTGTGTGTGTGTGTGTGTGTGTGTGTGTGTGTGTGTGTGTGTTTCTCGAAGGCGGAAGGTCAAGTTTCTCATAGTTTTAATCCTCGTCCAGCTTGTTATGGAAACTTTTGCTCTCTCGTGCACGCTCCGCGCTGCGTGTTACTCGGTGGAAACATTTTCGGCAGACTTTTGGGAACGACGATTTACTTACTGTTTTCTTGAACTAACGTCTCCATTTTTTTAATTTTTTTACGTCCTGGCCTATAGCACCGGTAGGCTTCCTTGGTTGGGCTTTGTGGTCGGTCCAAGCCCGTCATGGCGCAGGCAAGTGTTTATAGTGACGCCATCTATCATACATCATCTTGGCGCATTCTTGATTTCCCTTGGATGGTTTCTCTAGAATCCAAGTTGCTAGGTGGTCTTCAGGACAGCATGTGGGTAATCTTAAGCCACTCGGCGGTGACTGAAAAATCCCAGGTGGTTCCAGTAGCATAAACTTCCAGTAACATTAACCTATACCACACTAACGTTTTCACAGACTGACTTTCGCCGCTGCCTCTTTCTTTGCCTCTGTTAGCGAGCCTCAATTCTTCTTAGTTGATGGTGACGCTTGTCTGACTGGAGGCCTTGACACTGACGCCGCCGCGGTGGTGTTGGTCCCTCGGCCTCGCGGCGTGCAGCGCTCTGTGCAAACTTTTACATTCCAATGGAAGGCTTTGCTGCCCTGAAGGCCTCACCAATTGGCGGGACACTCGGGACTTTTCTCTGTGCGGCGCCATTGAATTGTGGATTTGTCCTGAGTGGAGGTATGTATTTTTGAGAGAGAGAGAGAGAGAGAGAGAGAGAGAGAGAGAGAGAGAGAGAGAGAGAGAGAGAGAGAGAGAGAGAGAGAGAGAGAGAGAGAGAGAGAGAGAGAGAGAGAGAGAGAGAGAGAGAGAGAGAGAGAGAGAGAGAGAGAGAGAGAATTCAAACCCTAAGACATGAAATAGTTAAGATAGGAGAGATATAAAACAATAAGAATTTAAATAAAGCAATAGAAACTAGTTGAAAGATGAGAATAATGTTAAAGAAAAAAGAAAATAGTCAGAGAATGAAAAGAAGAAAAACTAAGAAAATAAACCTAAGAAAAACGAAGAAACTAAAACTAAAAATACGTAATACAAAATAAAGAAATTCCGAAAAAGACTTTGAATGAGTAGCAGTGAGAGAGTATACACACACACACACACACACACACACACACACACACACACGCTAAAGGCAGAACGGAACGTAATAGAAGAACGAAATATCCTTCCATTTCGCAAAACGCAAAGCCAAATCCTAATCTCACGACTACGAAGAGATTGCGAACTTTTTCATTTCTCCCTCACCGAGTTTTGTTTTGGAATTAGAGGGAGAGGAAGAAAAAACGAGAGAAAGGAGCGCGCGAAAAATGCAATCCGTGAGCCAAACAAATCCAGCAATGCGATGAAAAAGAACAAAAGCATCGTATTGACTCCCTGCAGCAGCCCCGCGTCTCTCTCTGGTGGCGAAACTGAGGCGGAGTATTTTTGGTGCTGCCGCGTAAGGTTTTAATAAGGGAGAAATCAAAATGTGAGTGAGATAATGTTGGCGGAGTACCTTCTTTAAATTAGTGTAGACTCAAAACGGACGGAGGTACTTTTGGTGCAAACGTGTTAGATTTTTAATTAAAGAGAAATATTCTAATAAAAGAGAAATCAAAATGTTGGGGAGAGAGTGTTCCTTGAGTAATTTACTGTAGATTCAACACGGACAGAAGTATTTTTGGTGCTAACGTATAAGATTTAGATGGATATAGAAACAGAAAGGTTTGTGAAGATAAATATTTGTCATTGCCTTCTGCCATTTCCGGAGATCAAAAACCGATGAAGTATTTTGGTACTAACGTAAGATTGAAATAAAAGAGAAATCGTTCACGTCCTCACCTACGTTTCACTTTCCGAAGATTAAAAACTGGCGAGGTATTTTTATTTCTCACGTAAGACTTAGATGGAACAGAAATAAAAGGTCGTATTCTGTGTGTGATGGGAAGTGTTTATGTGGCTGTCTTTGTTCGTTTCCAGAATACCAAACTGACGAAGTTGTATTTGCGTTTCAACATTACAAGAGATAGAAAATATAATGTGTATGAAAGTTTGGCTAAATCGTGTGATGAGAGATGACGGAAGTAATTTCATATTCAAACTTCTCTTCAATACTTTTCTGAATATTTAAAACTGAAGATGTATTTAGTTTTTTTTTTCTGTATAACAATGGCAAAACAAATCTGCCAAAGGAAATAGAGTAAAAAAATATTATTGCTATTCCAATTATGAAGTGAAGAGATAAAAATATGAAGGCTCATAAAATAATATGTATCTTGTCCTGTTGATATAGGAAAATAAAATGGAAAGCGAAAAAAGTATTATACTCGATCACTTAGAGGATTGGACGGAGGTGGAAAAGAAAGACAGAACGTTAATAAAAACACATTTGCTGCATATACATAGTGGAATTAGTTAGAAAGGAAAAACAGTTATATATCAGTCGTGAGTGTAAAGGAACAAAACAAGCGAATATAAAAGAAATAATGAAAAATAACGAATTGCTTCCTCCATGTAGATATTAAGAGCCTGACAGAAGAGCAGCGACAAAAATATATATTGTTTTCCCATTGAGGTGTAAAAGTAGATACGAAGGAAGGAAGAATGAATACTCGTAATATTCCAGCCGGCGAAGGATTGGAGGAAGGAAAATAAAAGTGGATATTTAGGAAACGAGAACTATCCGCGAACATGTGTGAAGATAAAGAAATATTGATACGGAAATATGTGTAAAGATTAACGTGTGAACATACAGAAATATAGAGCCAGATATATACAGGTACAGACATACAGATAAAGCAGTGTGAAGATGTAGAAGTATAGATACGAATATATTATGATGCAGTAATATGAAGATACAGAAATGAAAAGATAAAAAATAAACCATAACGATAGTCAAATAAATAAAGTTTAAGAAATATGATACTAAGAAAATATAGATAAAGAAATGTAGGTATATATGCTGATTTATCAATGTGCATATATATAAAGAGAAAATTATATAAAGATTAGAAGTTAAATGGCAAAAAAAAATATACGGACTTATACAGATAAATATAATGTTAAAAGAAAGAAAATACAAGATAGATTTACAGCTCAAGAAAGAAAATACAAGACAAATATACAGTTAAAGAAAGAAGAAAAAATACAAGATGAATATAAAGAAAGAAAAAAATACTCCTCCACACAAAGCCATACCAAGATTGAAAAAAAAAATTCAACCTTTTCCCAACCAATCGTTTAAATATAAAAGAGGGAATGACGATATTAAATTTAGAAAAAAAAAAAAACATTTCCTCCCCTTTTGTGAACGGCGAGAGGAAGTAAGAAAAAACGTCAGATTCCAGTTGAAAGAGAGAGAAGAAACAAAGAAAGGATAAACTATAACAATATTCGATCAGCCGCAGAACAAGAAGAAAAATGAGGAGTGGGGACACAACAGACAGAAAAAGAGGAGAGAAGAAAGAAAAAAAACGTCACATTCCAGTTGAGAGAGAAAGAGAAAAGAGAGAAGAAACAAAGGAAGGATAAACTAAAACAATATTCGATCAGCCGCAGAACAAGAAGAAAAATGTGGAGTGGGGAAACAACAGACAGAAGAAAAGAGAGAACAAAGAAAAAAAAACCGTCACATTCCAGTTGAGAGAGAAGGAGAGAAGAAAAAAAGAAAGGATAAACTAATACAATATTCGATCAGCCGCAGAAAAAGAGGGAAAATGAGGAGTGGGAAGACAACAGACAGAAAAAGAAAAACAAAAGAATGAAAGAAAGGAACGAGACAAAAATGAAGTGAAGGAAAGCAAATTACGTAAGAAGAGAAGGGAAAGGAGGAACTGGAGAAAGAAACAAGGGAAGAATAAAGAGATTGAAAGCAAATTAACAAGAAAAGGAGAAAAGAGAATGAAAAGGAGAATAATTAGGTTTCCTTTAAGAGAGCATCATTACTACGAGCTATATAAAAAAAATTAAAAAAAATAAAAACGAGGATACAAAAATAAAAAAGAATGCTCGTTTCAACTATAAAAAAAACGAATGGAAATAAAAAAGGAAATTAATCGTCTTAAAATATAGAAGAAAAAAAAGTTGAGAGAGAGAGAGAGAGAGAGAGAGAGAGAGAGAGAGAGAGAGAGAGAGAGAGAGAGAGAGAGAGAGAGAGAGAGAGAGAGAGAGAGAGAGAGAGAGAGAGAGAGAGAGAGAGAGAGAGAGTCCAGTAATTTCAGACATTTTAGAAGGGACAAAAAGGGAAAATGAGAGGCAGAAGAGTATTGGATAGCCATACACAGAGAGAGAGAGAGAGAGAGAGAGAGAGAGAGAGAGAGAGAGAGAGAGAGAGAGAGAGAGAGAGAGAGAGAGAATGTCCAATAATTTCAGACATTTTAGAAAGGACAAAAAGGGAAAATGAGAGGCAGAAGAGTATTGGATAGCCATACACAGAAAGAGAGAGAGAGAGAGAGAGAGAGAGAGAGAGAGAGAGAGAGAGAGAGAGAGAGAGAGAGAGAGAGAGAGAGAGAGAGAGAGAGAGAGAGAGAGAGAGAGAGAGAGAGGCAAAGACACACAAGGTAAGATAATTTTCGACCATTCAGAGCGCACGCCGAAGGAGAGAGAGAGAGAGAGAGAGAGAGAGAGAGAGAGAGAGAGACTGAGAGAGACTGAGACACAGAGACAAAGGGACAGAAACAGACAGAGAGAAAGAGGTAGGAGACAATGAAACCCAGAGAGAACCATAGACAGACAGAGACAGGCACAGAGAGAGAGATACAGAAATGGGCAAAGACAGCGACAGAGAGAAACAGAGACAGGGACCAAAGGGGAAAAAAAAGCAGACAAAGGGACAAGCTAATATTCAACCATTCAAAGCTTGCGCTGAAAGAGACACAGACAGAGACACAGAAAGGCACAGAAAGGGAACGTTAGATAATGTTCGATCATTCAGGCCACGCCGAGGCCTCCCAATGAACGGCTACTCCCAAGCGAACGTCCCCGAATGAGATTGTTACGAGTTTTGCGAAGTTTCCCCTCGATTGCTGATGAAATTTGGAACACCGCGCGGGGAATTGGCCTGGTTGTTATGTTAGTGCCGGCAGGACCAAGGCGAGCGTTTGTGTGTGTAGAGGCTGGGGGGGAGGTGTGTGTGTGTGTGTGTGTGTGTGTGTGTGTGTGTGTGTAACGATGGTGGACCTAATTGTGTATGTGTCTTGCTTGTCCTTCCTCCCATGCACGTCCGGTTTCTTTTTTCTTTTCTTTATCTTTTCTTATCTTCTTTTTTCTTGCATTCACTTTTTTTTCATTCTTTTTTTTCTGTCCATTTTTTTTTCGTTTCTCCTTTCTCTCCCTCTAGTTTATTTGCTTCTCTTCTCTTCTTTTTTTTTTTGCTTTATTTCTTTCTTTGTTTTTGTTTTTGTTTTTGTCTTTGTTTAGTCTAGATTTTTTTCCTTTCTTTTTATTTATTTTCTTCTATATCCGTCTTCGTTCTCTTCTCCCTTCCTTCTTCCATCAACCATTGTCTTCAACGCACAGACTAACGTACTGCTCCCTTTCCCTCCTTCCTTCCTTCTATCATTCATTCCTTTCTCCCTTCTCTACCTATTATCTTCCCTCGCTTCCTTCTTCCCTTCTTCTCTTCCTCACTTTCGTCTCTCCTCCTTCTCAATCTCAGTTCCATCATTCATTCCGCTCTTGTTCCTTTGTTTCTCCTCCCACTATCTTCCTTCAGTCCTCGTTCTCCTCCATTCCTCCCTGTCTTCCTCTCCTCCTTCCTTCCTTCCTTCCTTCCTTCCTCCTTCCTTGCTGCAACATACCTGCCTTACACTTCAACACACCTGCACAATCACCTGAGAGAGAGAGAGAGAGAGAGAGAGAGAGAGAGAGAGAGAGAGAGAGAGAGAGAGAGAGAGTGTATGTGTGTGTTTGTGTGTGTTTGTGTGTATAGGTTAAAGGTTGTTTGTTGTGTCCTTCCTCTTTCTTGTCTGTGTGTGTGTGTGTGTGTGTGTGTGTGTGTGTGTGTGTGTGTGTGTGTGTGTGTGTGTGTGTGTTGCTCATGTCCCTCCCTGGTTTATTTTTTGTAGAATTTCTTTTAGGCGGAAACTTTAGTGTTGGAAAAGCAAGAGGAAATAAAGTTAATGTGTTCTCTAATAAAAAGAACAAAAAAATAACGAAAATAAAAATAGAAAACGAAAATAAGAAAAAAAAAGAAAATAACGAATGAGAGAATTAGAGCAAGAGAGAGAGAGAGAGAGAGAGAGAGAGAGAGAGAGAGAGAGAGAGAGAGAGAGAGAGAGAGAGAGAGAGAGAGAGAGAGAGAGAGAGAGAGAGAGAGAGAGAGAGAGAGAGAGAGAGAGAGAGAGAGAGAGAAATTTAGACGTAACGGAGGATAATGATGAAAGAAAAAAAAGAAGAAAAAAAAGAATAACAAATGAAGGGAAAAAAATCAGATAATGGAATGAAGATGAAGTTTGCTCGGACTTGAATAACAATGAGGAGGAAGGTAAAGAAGAGGAGGAAGGAAAAAAGAAGAAGAGGAGGAGGAGGAGGAGGAGGAGGAGGAGGAGGAGGTGCTCGAGCGGGAAGAAAAATATTGCGAAGAGGAGTTGGGGGTGAAGAATGAAGACAAGAGGAGGAGGAGGAGGAAGAGGAGGAGGAGGAGGAGGAGGAGACGGATGCATGTGAGACGGAAGAAAAATATTGCGAGAAGGAGGATTGGGGTAAGGGATGAAGAAAAGAGGAGGAAGAGGAGGAGGAGGAGGAGGAGGAGGAGGAGGAGAAAGGTTTGTAAATATGTGGTGGTGAAGGAGATGAGACAGAAGGAGGAGGAGAGAACAGGAGGAGGATACCAGAAAAAGGAGATTAGGGAAGGAAAGAAAAGAGAGAGAGAGAGAGAGAGAGAGAGAGAGAGAGAGAGAGAGAGAGAGAGAGAGAGAGAGAGAGAGAGAGAGAGAGAGAGAGAGAGAGAGAGAGAGAGAGAGAGAGAGAGAGAGAGTGTAGAAAGAGAAATATAGATCAATAGTATTTTTTCTCGTCGTCATTCCATTTTCTCTTTTTTTCATTCTTTTTACTCTTCTGTTTTACATTTTATTTTCTTACCTTATTTATCTTTTTGTTTTCCTATCTTTTTCCCTTTATCATTCTCTTTCTTTCTTCCCATCTTCTTCTTCCTGTCCATTTCTATCTTCTTATTTATTTTATTTTGTGTTAATTTCTTCCTTCTTCATTTTCTTGTTTTTCCGCCTATTTCCTTTTTTTTTTCTTCGTCTCCCATTATTCCCCATTATCTCCTTTCTCCTTTGTGGGTTTTTTTCTTTTCTCTCTTTCAAACTTATGTCCACTTTCTGTCTACTATTTCCTTTCTCCTCCCTTCCCTGTCTTTCCTCTCCTTCGTCACTTCTTCTCTCCTCTCTCCATATCCTCCTCTTCTTTCTCCTCCTCCCTCTCCTCTACCTCATTTCTCTTTCCTCCTCATCACTATTTCGCCTCCCTCCTTCACCTATTTCCTCCTTCAGTTACCTTTCTGTCTCTCCCTCCCTTCTCTCTCCCTCCCTCCTCCCCCCCACTCAATCAGCCATTTAGTGCTTGCAGGTATAACAGAGAATCATTAATTACAAGGACCAAGTAGAATCATTGAGCGCCCTCTCTCTTGCTCTCATTACTATTCTTATTATCATTATCTTTGTTATCATGTTTAGGAGTGGTTGTATTAGTATTCATGTCCTCCTCCTCCTCCTCCTCCTCTTCCTTCTCCTCCTCCTCCTCCTCATCATCATCATCATAATCATCATCACACTCCTACTCCTCCTTCTCCTTCCTCCTTCACTCTTCCTCATCCTCCTAGTCCTACTCTTCCTACTCCTCTTCTTCTACCTTTTCTACCTGCTCCTCCTCCCCCTACTTTTCCTCGTCTACCTCCTCCTCCTCACCGCCACCACCGCCACACTCACGCGTCACATCCAGGGTCGCCTCGCCATTCACGGGTTGGTCCAGGCCGTTGTCCGCTGTGCACACCACCGGCCGCCCGTTGTCCCGCGCGCGAGGCCTCAGACGCACCTCAGACCTGGGTGTAAAAGAGAGTTGGTGATGAGTGAGGGTTATATAGGGAAAGGAGAGGAAGACTGAGGATAATAGGAAAGGATGGCTAGGGAAATAGAAGGGAATGAAGGTGAGGGGTAGGAAAGAAGAGGTGGAGATGGAGGGAAAGATTACGAAAGGAGTGAAGGTGAAGAGAGGGTAAAGTGAAAGGAGATGTGATGAAGGGAAGGGAAAATGAAGGTGGAGATAAGTAAGGGAAGGGAAGATGAGGTGGAGATGGAAGGAAAGATTACGAAAGAAGTGAAAGTGAAGGGAGGGCAAAGAACATAAGAACATAAGAACGCAGGAGTCTGCAAGAGGCCGGTAGGCCTGTACGAGGCAGCTCCTTTGACCCTAAGCTCCCGTGTATCTAACCCCACCTAATATCGCTGTCCATGAATTTATCTAGTCTATTTTTGAATGTGACAATTGTATTGGCACTCACCACATGACTGCTAAGCCTATTCCACTCATCCACCACCCTGTTAGTAAACCAATCTTTGCCTATGTCCCTGTTGAATCTGAATTTATCCAGTTTAAACCCGTTACTTCGTGTCCTACCCGGTTCTCTTACCAACAAAACCTTATGAATGTCTCCCTTATTAAAGCCCTTCATCCATTTATAAACCTCGATCATGTCTCCACGCACCCTTCGCCTTTCTAGAGAATGCAAGTTTAACTGTTTGAGTCTTTCCTCGTATGGCAAGTTTCTCAACCCCTGAATCATCTTAGTCATCCTCCTCTGCACCGATTCTAACATTTTGATATCCATTCTATAGTAGGGTGACCAGAACTGAACCGCATAGTCAAGATGAGGTCTAACTAATGCTAAATATAGTTTGAGGAAGACTGGGGCTTCTGTTGCTTACGCTCCTTGAAATAAATCCCAGTACCCTATTAGCTCGATTTCTAGCTTGAATGCATTGTGCCCTTGGACGGAGATCAGAGCTCACTAAGACCCCTAAATCCTCTCGCACCCAGACCTACTTATGAGAGTGTCATTTAAGCAATAGTTATGTGAGGGTTGTTCCTACCTACACTCAGAATACTGCACTTCCTACATTGAACTCCATCTGCCATTTATCCGCCCAGTCATATAATCTGTTGAGTTCACCTTGGAGAATACTAGCGTCCTGATCCGACTCAATTACTCTACCGATCTTGGTATCATCTGCAAATTTACTAACATCACTACTAATTCCTGTGTCTAAGTCATTGATCTAAATAATAAACAAAAGTGGACCCCCCCACTGTCACCTGTCTCAGATTCCCTTTTGAGCTCTTTGCACTCTTGCAACCCCTTTGCTGCTTTATTGTTGAACCAGTTTAAAACACCCTCTACCTTCTACCCTGTAAGCGTGAGCCTGTAACAACAGTCGTTGGTAGGAACTAGAACAAAAAACTAGAAATCAAGATCATAGATTACATCAAAGTGAAAGGAGAGAAGATGAAAAGGAAAATGGCATGGAAATGATTATGAGAGGAACATGATAACGTTCAGACTGAAGATGATAATGTTAGTTAATACCTTGAACCTTGTGGACCCCCATCAACACATCCCCAGTCAGCCTTACCATTGATTTTGCTATTTTTTGCTTTTTGTTAGCCACGCCTTTCTTGAAGTTCAAACTTTACCCTCTACTCCGTGAGCCTGTAATTTAAGCAACAGTCGTTGGTGAGGAACTTTGTCAAACGCTTTACTAAAATCAAGATAGATTACATCAAAGTGAAAGGAGAGGTGATGAAGGAAAGGGAAAATGCAGGTGGAAATGATTAAGGGAAAGGAACATGATGTTAACGTCAGACTGAAGATGATAATGTTAGTTTTAGGTGAGAGTTAGTGGCCGGTTAGTTAGTGTTAGTATTAGTTATTAGTTAGTGAGTTTAGAATTAGTTACAGTAAGTTAGATTTATATAGAGTTAGCGTTAGTGGTGTTACAATTAATAGGACCCTCATCTATGCACGCTTTTAATAGGGCAGTGATTAGCGGGCAATGTAAGTGTGTGTGTGTGTGTGTGTGTGTGTGTGTGAAGAAAAATGTGGAAGTGGATGGAAATGAGAGAGAGAGAGAGAGAGAGAGAGAGAGAGAGAGAGAGAGAGAGAGAGAGAGAGAGAGAGAGAGAGAGAGAGAGAGAGAGAGAGAGAGAGAGAGAGAGAGAGAAAATAAGGGTGTGGACAGGCGAAGTGGAGTGTTCTTGGTGGAAGAAAATGAAAGTGAGAGGAGAGAGAGAGAGAGAGAGAGAGAGAGAGAGAGAGAGAGAGAGAGAGAGAGAGAGAGAGAGAGAGAGAGAGAGAGAGAGAGAGAGAGAGAGAGAGAGAGAGAGAGAGAGAGAGAGAGAGAGGGGCGTGAGAGGCTCCTGGTAAGTTAATTAAATGTCACCTTGGGCAAAGTAAGCGGAGGTGAGATGAGTTTTTTTTTTCTTTTCGAATATACAACAAAGAAAACGTAAAAAAAAAAAAAAAATTAAAGAAATAGAGAGAGATAGAGAGAGAGAGAGAGAGAGAGAGAGAGAGAGAGAGAGAGAGAGAGAGAGAGAGAGAGAGAGAGAGAGAGAGAGAGTAATGGAAGACCGGAAAAATGGAAGCCAAGTCGAAAAAATAGTGATTGAGTAAGGCAGGAGAGAATGGACCAGATGGAGGAGGAGAAGAAGTAGGAGGAGGAGGAGGAGGAGGAGGAGGAGGAGGAGGAGGAGGCTTTGGATGGTTCGAAACATGTGAGCTGAATATAAACGAAGCTTCAGCGATTTACCTTCCAGCTCACTCTAATCCTCCTCCTCCTCCTCCTCCTCCTCCACTCGACCTCTTGTCCTCCACTCCTTCATTTCTTTTTTTTTCTCCTTCTTCCTTCTTCCTTTCGTTCCTCCTCCTCCTCCTCCTCCTCCTCCACTCGACCTCTTGTCCTCCACTCCCCTCTCTACCTTTCCTCTCATTCTTATTCCCCTTCATTTCCTTTTTTTCTCATTTGCTCCTCTCCTTCTTCCTTCTTCCTTTCGTTCCTCCTCCTCCTCTTCCTCCTCCTCCACTCGACCTCTTGTCCTCAACGCCCATCTCCACCTTTCCTCTCATCCTTATTCTCCTTCATTTCCTTCTTTTCTCATTTGCTTCTCCTTCTTCTTCCTTTCGTTCCTCCTCCTCCTCTTCCTCCTCCTCCACTCGACCTCTTGTCCTCAACGCCCATCTCCACCTTTCCTCTCATCCTTATTCTCCTTCATTTCCTTCTTTTCTCATTTGCTCCTCTACTTCCTCCTTCTCCCTTTCGTTTCTCCTTTTACTTCTTCATTTACTTTTTTTACTGCATTTATAATTTTCTTTTTTCTTTTCCTGCTTGTCCTCATTTTTTCTCATATATTTTGTTTCCCTAATAAGCCCTCCACCTCCTCCTTGTCTAAATTGTCCTCCTCCTTCTCCTTCCTCGAATTCTTCTGTTTCTTTTCCTCCTTACTGTTTCCATTCTCTTGTCTCTTTGTTTTTCCTCATCATCCCTCTCTTTCTTGTTTCACCCTCCTCCTTTTTCTCCTCTTATATCTCCTTACCCTATTTCGCCCCTTTTTCCTCCTCATCCTTCTTCCTTCTTTCCTCTGTCTCCTCCTTTTACTTCTTTGCCTTTTACTCATTTTCTTTGCTCCTTTTTTCTTTCTCTCCTAATTCTCCTATTTTTTTTCTTTTTCCTACTTTTAAACCCATTCCTCCTCCTCCTCCTCCTCCTCCTCCTCCTCCTCTTCCTCCTCCATCGTCCTTTCAATCTAGACAAAAATCTCCCCCTCGGCTGGCCTGAGAAAAAGCGCCATTTTCCTGCTTTTTGTCCGTAATTCGGAGAAAAACCGCAATGAAAAAGTTGCAGAAATCCGGCTCTTGTGTGTGTGTGTGTGTGTGTGAGTGTTGTTTAAGAGAGAGAGAGAGAGAGAGAGAGAGAGAGAGAGAGAGAGAGAGAGAGAGAGAGAGAGAGAGAGAGAGAGGCAAAAGAATGCACAGAAATAGTTTAAGCCGCTGGAATAAAGGTGAACGAGAGAGAGATTAAAATGCATCGTTGCAAAAAGTTGGAGAACAATGAAGTAACATATTATAAGGGCATTGTTATTGTACAAATGAGTTTAATGTTTATATGGAATGCGGAAAAAGAAAATTGTTACCTGAATTGAGGGAAACGCATTTAGAACCAAAAATAATTTGAAAGAAGTATTACAAAAAATAAAACTTAAAGAAGGTTCAACAATCACACGTGTCGAAAAAGAAATAGAACTGCAGCTTCGAGATAAAACAAAAAGAAATAGAAATCAGAAATACAAAAATAGAAATCAGAAATAAAATAAAAAAATAAGAAGAAATAAAATGAGAAAAAATAAGAAATAATAAAATAAGAAGAAATAAAAAAAGAAGAAATAAAAGAAATATAAATCAGAAAAAAAGAAATTTAACTGCAGCCTCAAGATCAGTAAAAAAAAATTATTACCTGCTTGACGTAAAAGGAGAATAAATGTTATATACGATTTTAGGAACGAAGAGACAGTCAATGAACATAACTTGGAAAACGTAGGAAACAAAAAAACTTGATAATCTGTCCTTTAAGAAGATAAATATAACTACATGCAGTCATTAAAACCTAAGATGAGGAACAATAGAAAGCAAAGACACAGGAAAACAAGTGGAAGGAAATTAATGGAAACGACTCAATAGGCAAAACAAAAAATAGTAAAGAAAGAGAAAAAGAAAAAGTGGAAAAATAGTTCAAAAAAAGGAAAATAGGAAAAAAAATATATAAAAGGTGCGTGTTCCTCCGCCTCTTGCCGCTGCCGTCTTCACCGCCCCTTGAAGTTACTTACAAGCCACTTATCCACTTAACATTCACCCCGAGCCTCGCCACTCCACGCTGACGGTCGCTGCGTGAGAACTCGACTTTCCTTGTGTGTTTCCCTCATTTTCTTGGACTGTCTGGGGCGTTCCTCTGGAGGTGCTATATATATTTGCTAATGCAGCGTTTTGTGAGCAGCCGTTTACATGGTTTATGCGTCTGGTTTG
>NC_066527.1:1997313-2012313 GCF_024679095.1 Eriocheir sinensis | reverse complement strand
AATACGTTGTGGTAGTATAGTTGAAGAAGAAGAAAAAGAAGAAGAAGAAGAAGAAGAAAAAGAAGAATGTTTGCCAGCACAGAAATATAGATAATGACAAAGGGAAGGAAGAGAGTAAGAAAGACAGCAAGGGGAAGAGAAGAAAGAGGAAGAAGGGGAGGATAGAAGGAAAGGCAGCTTTGGAAGAGAGGAGATGAGGAGTGAAAATGGAGAGAAATGGCAGCCGGGTGAAGAGAATGGGGAGGGAGGTGGAAAGGGTTGAAGGAAAGGCATGAGGAGAAGAATTAGAGAAGGGAAGAGGGGAATGGGGAGGAAAAGGAGGAAAATCAACGAGGGAAGGAAGGGAAGAGAGGAATGGGGAAGGAAAGTCAGAAAGGGCAAGGAAGGGAAGAGGGGAATGGTGAAGAAAGACCAGAAAGGGGAAGGAAGGGTAGAGGGGTAAAGGAGGAGGGAAAGGAGAGGAAAGTCAGATATATGGAACGGAGGGATGAAGGGGAGAGGAAGGGAAGATGGGGAGAGGGAAGGGGTAATGAGAGGGGAGCTATTTGTCAGCCATAACACATTCGCCTACATAAATAACACCTTCTCCCCTTCGTTCTATCCTTTACTAAGCCCTTCTGCCCCTCTCCCCTTCTCCCCTCTCCCCCTTCTCTCTAACCCTTCCTTTTTATCTCCTTATTTTCTCTCCTTTGCAACTTTCATCTTCCTTTTCCTCATCCTCTTCTATCCCTTTGCCTTTCCCTTGTTCTCTTTTGCCCTCTTATTTCCTCTTCCTCCTCCTCCTCCTCCTCCGAATCTCCCTTCATTTAAACCCTTCTTCTCCTATCTCCTCTTCATTGCTCCTCTGTTTTTTTTTTTTTTTTATCCTGACTTCCTTCATCTCATTGCAAAACGTAAAGTAGAATTGGGGAAATACACTGTAGAGCTGCGCGTGACCTCAGTGTTCATCTCCGTCGCATTGTACACTCCCTCCAATTCCTCACTTTCTCCCCTCTCTCCACTTCCTCTCATGGTCTCCCCTCTTCCCCGTGCCTCCCCCAGCCCTCCCTAGCACTTCCCTTCCCCTGAGGTTATCACAAGTTACAGCAACGCGTCTCCCGGTGCCTCACGGAACACACACACACACACACACACACACACGCGCGCGTTCTCTCTCTCTCTCTCTCTCTCTCTCTCTCTCTCTCTCTCTCTCTCTCCCCCGGGGTGATGAGCGGCGCTGGCTAAGTTATAACGAGGGTCTCAGGGGCAGGAATCGGGGTGAAGGGGTGACTAACTTATAATAGGCTTGGGGGAGAGAGTAGAAGGGGAGAAGGAAGGGGTGGAGGGAGGATGGAATGAGGTGGTGGTGAGGGAAATGAAGGTGGGAAGGGGAAAAAGTGGAGAGGGAAATGAGGATGGGAAGGAAAAAGTAGGAGAGAGAAGAAAGATGGGAAGGAGTGAGGAAAAGGGGAATTGGAGGAAAATGGGGATGGGAAGGGAAAGGTCGGAGAAGAGGGAGACAAAAGAAGGAAAAGGAAGAAGAGGAAAGAAGGAAGGGGGAATGAAGACTAGGGTAGAGGAGCAAGGGAGGAAGTGCAAGAAGAGAAATGAACGGGGGGAGTAGAAGAGAGTGAATGAGAGAGATGCTAAAAACGGAAAAGGGAGAAGAGGGAGACATGGAAAGGGAAAGGAAGAAGAGGAAAGAAGGAAGAGGGAATGAAGACTAGGATAGGGCAGCAAGGGAGGAAGGGCAAGAAGAGAAATGAACGGGGGTAGGTAAGGGAGAGTTAAGAGAGATGCTGAAAACGGAAAAGGGAGAAGAGGGAGACATGGAAAGGGAAAGGAAGAAGAGGAAAGAAGGAAGGGGGAATGAAAAATAGGATAGGGGAGCAAGGGAGGAAGTGCAAGAAGAGAAATGAATGGGTGGGAGGTAAGGGAGAGGGAATGAGAGAGATGCTAAAAATGGAAAAGGGCGAAGAATATGTTAGAGTAAGAAAATGCAACGAATGAAAGGGAAGGAAAAAGAGTGAGAGAGAATAATAGAGACAGGTAGTAGTAATTGCAGACGACGTGCAAAACAAGGGAAAGACAGACTCCAACAAAAAGAAGACCTACAGACAGACTGACAGAATGAAGTGGATGAAAAACAATTAAAACACAGACAATTGATAGAAGGAAAATACACAAAAAAATACTAACAGAGAGAAAGTGGGGAGAATGACAGAAAAGGAGAGGAATAGATAGACAGACAGACATAATGAAAGACAAATAGACAAACAAATAAGCTGTCACAATTAATGAATAACAAAAAGCAGATAAGGAGATAAGCAGATAATGAAAGCAGATTAACTGGTTGACTGGTAAACTGACTTATAGATAGATAGACTGACTTAAATAGACTGATAGACTGAAAGATGCATAGTATAACTTACTACCATACTTAACCATAAAAAAAAACACAGTGACCTTACAGAACAAAAGCGTAATAGGAAAAGAGATTAGAGAGACGGAAAAGGAGAGACAGACAGCAGCGGAAGAGAGTAAGACAGACAGACCAGAGAGATGACACAGACTAAACGACGTCCTTGTAGCAGGATGTGGCAAAGAAATGTAGAGACCAGACATATATTAGAGATGAAGGAGGAGGAGGAGGAGAACGTTGAGGAAGATGCGAAATAGGAGGAGACAGAGGCAGAATTAAGGAGGAAAAGGGGAAGGTGGAGGAGTAAGGAGAGGGGGAGGTGGAGGAGGAGGAGGAGGAGGAATAAAAAAAAAAAGGAAAGAAACTGAAGGAAAAAAGAGAAACGAAAATAAAAGAAAAACAAAGGAATTAAGGAGGAAAAGGGGAAGGTGGAGGAGGAAGGAGAGGGGGAAGTGTGGGAGGAGGAGGAGGAAGAAAGGAAAAAATGAAACAAAACAAGGACAAAAGAGAAATGAAAAGAAAAAGAAAAACAATGGAATTAAGGAGGAAAAGGGGAAGGGGGAGGGGGAAGGAGAGGGGAAAGTATAGGAGGAGGAGGAGGAGGAGGAAAAACTAAAATAAAGGAGACAAAACTGAAGAAAAAAATAGAGAAAGGAAAATAAAAAAGGAAAACAAATGAAAAAGGAAAAGTTATAACATTGGTGATGGAGAACAAATTACAGAAGATTCTAAATAAATATAAGAAAAGAGAAGCAAAAAAAAGGAAAGAAGGAAAGGGAAACGAGAAAAGGAAGGAAGGAAAATATAAAAAACAACACACGGAAAACAGCAAATGCAAAAACAGAGAAAGGTGCATAGATAGGAAAGAAGAATATAAAGATCAACAGAGAGAAAGAGAGAGAGAAAGAGAGATAGGGGAAATCGAATACTGCGTCGGAGAGGAGAAAACAGAGAGGAAGGGAGAGAAAGAAAATAAGAAAGATAGATTTGCGAATATTGAACAGGAGATGGATAATAAGAGGAGAAAGGGAGGAGGAAGGAGAGGAGGAAACGCAGGGAATGGAGGAAATATCAGAAGATTGAATGTGCGCCGGGGGAGAGAGAGAGAGAGAGAGAGAGAGAGAGAGAGAGAGAGAGAGAGAGAGAGAGAGAGAGAGAGAGAGAGAGAGAGAGAGAGAGAGAGAGAGAGAGAATAACATCATATACTGAAGAAAAAAAAATTCTAGTGTGTGTGTGTGTGTGTGTGTGTGTGTGTGTGTGTGTGTGTGTGTGTGTGTGTGTGTGTGTGATCCTAAGGGCGTTCCAAACTTGAGCTTCAATTACCAAGTAGACAACCACAAAGCCCTTAGTGCGAGGAGGAGGAGGAGGAGGAGGAGGAGGAGGAGAGTGAACCTGTAGGAATGTGGTATGGAATGGGCCAGAAGCAGGGCCCAACGGAAGAGGAGGAGGAGGAGGAGGAGGAAATGCCGGAGGAGGCCTTGGGTACTTTGGAGTGCATGGCTATTGAGTTTAGTCTGAGGAGAAGGAGGAAGAGGAAGAGGAGGAGGAAGAAGAGGAGGAAAGAAACAGAAGAAGAACAACAAGAAGAAAAAGACGTAATATAACAAGGATAAGGAAAAGAAACGCCGAAATAAGTTAAGAATAAAATGGAGAGGAGACGAAGAGAAGGAGAAGGAGAAGCAAAAGAATGAAGAAGATTAAGAAGAAGCAGGACATGTTAAAGAACAGAAGAGAGGATAGTGATATAGAGGAGATAGAGATGGAGAAGAAGGAGGAGGACGAAGACGACTACGAAGACAAGGAGGAGGACGAGGAAGAGGAGGAGGAAGATCAAGCACTGGAAATGGAGATGGAATTGATTTGGCCCCAAGCGGAGAATATTAACGCTTACTGGGCTACCGGGGACCTGCTTCTCCTTCTAAGTGGCGGCGAGGAGGAGAAGGAGGAGGAGAAAGAGGAAGAGGAGGAGGAGGAGGAGAGTATAAGATGAAGATGGTAGGGAGTACATACGTTAAAAGAAAAGTAAAGAAAGGAGAAGAAGAAGAAGAAGAAGAAGAAGAAGAAGAAGAAGAAGAAGAAGAAGAAGAAGAAAACGATGAAGAGGGTGGGGCAGACATACAGTGAAGAAGAGAAAGAAGGGGAATGAAGAGAAGGAGATAAATATTAGACTTAAGTTCGTGATTATTAAGTGTGGGAAAAGGAATAGTAGGAGGAGGAGGAGGAAGAGGAAAGGGAGAAAAAAGAAAAGGGAGGGAGATAAATAGAAGAGGAAATGGTAAGAATGGGATGCGTAAAGGAAAAAAAAGGTTAGAAAGAAAAGAGGAAGAAGAACAATGAGAGAAAGAATTTAGTCAGATAATATATATATGGGAGGGAAAAAGGAAGGGAGAGGAGAGGGAAAGAGGAAAAGAGAAAGAGGAAACGGAGGAGCAGATATGGAAAGCAGTGTGTGTGTGTGTGTGTGTGTGTGTGTGTGTGTGTGTGTGTGTGTGTGCGTGCATAATCCAGCGCTATGCATAATCAAGTTAGCAAAACATGAGAAGCGTGAAAGAGAAGCTTAATGGACGCACACACACACACACACACACACACACACACACACACACACACACACACACATACACAAACACACGCACACAAACAGACCCCCTCACACATATACCATTACTACCAGTCCTGTCACCGCCACCACTACACACACACACACACACACACACACACACACACACACACACACACACACACACACACACACACGGTCATATTCCTCGTTGTACAAATAGCGGGCAACCTCCAATAACGTAGAGTGGCTGTCGGCTTGTCCTCCTCCTCCTCCTCCTCCTCCTCCTCCTCCTCTTCCTCCTCCTCCTTTGTTGTTCCCCCTTATTCCATTTAGTTTACCTTCTCGTTTATCTTTTTCTCTGTCTCTTCTTTGTTTACCTTTTTTTTTACATTTTATTTTGTTTTCCTTCATTCTTTTTCGATTTTTTTTCCGCTTTCTCGTCTTTTTTTACGCTTTCATTTTCCGTTTTTCTTGTCTTTTCCCTCTGTTTATTCTTTTTCTCAACTTCTTTTTCCTTTTTGTCCTGATTTATTTTCGTATTTATCAACTTTTTTATCTTTTTTTATTTTTACTTTTGTCTGCTCCCATTTTCATTATTTTTTTCTCTTTCTGCTTCTTTTTTTCATCCGTTCTCCTTAATTATCCTCCTCTTCCTCTCCTTTTCATGTTCTTCTAATCTTTTCATCTCTGTTTCACTTTGTCTCCTCTTCATTCCCTTTTCTTATTCTTTTCATCTATATTTCTGTTTTTCTACTGTTCATTTCATTCTCCTATTTTTTCATCTTTATTTCTGGTTATCATTTACCTTTTTCTCTTTCTCTGTATCCTTGCCATTCATTATCTGTATTTCTCTTTTCTTCTTTATCATTCATTATTTTCTTTCTTCTTTGATTCTTTAGTTCTTCTCTTTCCCTAATCATCTCCCGTCGCAGCATCCCTTCTCTGCATCTCACCTCATCTTCACTTTATCCCATCTTCCACCTCTCTATTTTTTTTTTTTGTAATTTCCTATACCTCCTGATTTTCTTTCTCTCCTCTCCTCTTCTTTTCTCTTCCACCCCTCTTCTTTCTCTTCCCTGCCTCTCTTCTCCGCATCTCATTTTCATATTATTTTTTTCATCTCACGCTTCTTCATCTTTTTGTTGTTTTCTTTCATCCTTTTCCTTTTTTCTCTCCCTCTTGTCATTTATCCTTTCTTCTTCCTTTTAAACCTGCCATCCCTTCTTCCCTCTTCCGTTCCTTCCTTCCTTCCTTCCCTCTGTCTCTCTCTCCCTTTCTGTACCCCATCCCTTCCCTTCCTTCTCCCTTCCTCCTTTTCCGCACACTCTCTTTCCCTCCCTCTTCCTCCGTACCCAGTTCCTTCCCTCTCTACTCCATTGCCTGTTCCTTCCCTCCCTCCATGCCTCCTCCTCCTCTGTTCCCCTTCATTCCTTCCCTCCATTCCTTCCTCCTTCCCTGCCATCCCCCGTCCCTTCCCTCCCTCTCTCTCCCTCCCACCCGCGCAGTGCCGGCTAATAGAGAGGAAGATGACGAGGCCGCCGCTTGTGTCGTGTTCTGCAGGCGGCGATTTAGGGGGCGTTGCGGGACTCCAGGGCCGTTCAGGGACCGAGCGGGAACCTGCATGGGGCCGGGGACACTTCCAAGGTTGACTATAGCAGCGTTTGGGGCGGCTTTTGGGGATGGTTTAGGGAACTTTTGAGGATGTTTTGGGGGACTTTTAGGGATGTTTTGAGGCTTGGCAAAGGAGAGTGTTGTTGTTTTTTTGTGAAGTTTTTTGCGGAAGGGTTAAAACGTTAGTGCTAAGTGTGAGATGGAAGTTGTTGTTTTTTTCTTGTACTGCTGGTGTTTTTTTGTGCGTGTGTGTGTGTGGAAGGTTCATGTTTATTTTCGTGGCTGTTTTGCTGTGTGGGTTTTAAATGTTTATTTTTGTGTGTGTGAGATTGAAACGTTTTTGCACTTCAAGAGATGTTTTTCTTTGGCATGCTTTTTTTTTTTTGAGTTGGAGAGGAAATCGCCTATTGATTTTGAGTGTATTATGTGACGTTTCAAATTAATGAAATCAAATACTGCCGTCAAACAAAGACTTATGAGGGATTAGTGGATAGAAAAATGGCCTATTATCACTTAAGGACTTAGACGTGCAAAGGATTAGACGTTTAAAGGATTAGAAAAGGAAAAATTATAATAACATTTAGACAGGACTAGAGAAGGGTGTATCGATACCATGCGTGATAATTTTAAATGTACAGTTCTTACATTACTTTTCCAGTTCTAACATTACTTTTCCAGTTCTAACATTACTTTTCCAGTTCTAACATTACTTTTCCAGTTCTAACATTACTTTTCCAGTTCTAACATTACTTTTCCAGTTCTAACATTACTTTTCCAGTTCTAACATTACTTTTCCTCCTTATTATCACTTACAGACTTAGACGTGTAAAGGATTAGACGTTTAAAGGATTAGAAAAGGAAAAATTCAAATAACTTTCAGGCGGGACTAGAGAAGAGTGTATCGATACCATGCGTGATAATTTTAAACGTAGACTTCTAACATTACTTTTCACTCAGCATTAGGAATTAATGGATAATAAAGTCAAGATAGCTACAATAGGGATTACTTTTTAAATATATAGTTCCTACACTAACCTCCATTCAGCACTGGGAAGTATACTGATCCAGGATACAATGCAAGCTACTTCTAAACACACGATTCTTACATTACTTTTCACTCAGCATTGGGAAGTAATCGAGAATAAAGCCAGGACACAATGGGGGCCACTTTTAAACGTATACGATTCTTACAATAACTCTCGCGGGATTGGGAGGTAAAGTGATCCCTATCTGGCCCATAATGAACCCCCGGGAATGGCCTGGGAACGGCGCTGAGGGAACGTGTGTGTTACGACCGCCGCCACGCACCTCGTAAGGAAGGATTCAATAGGAACACCGTCTCCTCCTCCTCCTCCTCCTCCTCCTCCTCTGTTGCCGCCGCCGCCGTGTTCCGAGGCGTCTTTTGTTGTCCTTCGTCTCGCCAACAAAAAGCGCCACAAAAGGTTTAACGTTGCAACACAAGGAGTAAAACATCCATTCACGGCTGTCTATATGTTTTTCGCTTGTCTCGTTTTGTTTCAGCGCCTTTTTTGGGGTGGGGTTTTTTGTTTGTTTTGTTTTGCTACTCAGTCAGCGTTACACTGCTGGACTTGAGGGCGTGATATTTTTACTAACTTTGATTTCGTTGTATTTTTTGTTTTTGTTTTGTTTTGTTTTGCTACTCAACATTACACTGCTGGCCTTGTTTTGTGTGATATTTTGAATAACTCTGATTTCGTGTTCTATTTTTTTCTTATTATTTGTTTTATTTATTTAGTTTGTTTTAAGTCCTGGCCTATAGAATCGGTAGGCTTTCCTTCCCGTCATGGCGCAGGCAAGTGTTTATAGTGGCGCCACATATTCTTGGCTCATTCTGCCCCCCCGGAGCTCATTCTTGATTTCACTTGGACAGTTCCTCTTGAGTCCAGGTTAATAGGTGGTCTTCAGGATAACATGTAGGTAGTCTTAGGCCACTCGGCGGTGACGGAAAAATCCCAGGTGGTAGCAGCTGATTCGAATCCACGTCGTCCAAAACGCTGTGAACGAAGGACAGGCACGCTAACCACTCAACCGATGCCTCCTCTCGGTCCACGGTTGCGACAACAACAGCAAGGAACGTTTTAGAGTTCTTGTATTTTTTTCTCTCTTGATTTCGCTCAGTTAACCTTTCGCTGTTTGCCTTCAGTGGGGGAATTTTTTTTTTCTTTTTCTTTTATTTTTGTTTCTTTTTTTACGTTTGCTTGTAAGACTCGGTGAACCAACGTCTCAGGAGGCAGTTAAAGGTTAGAGAGAGAGAGAGAGAGAGAGAGAGACGGGAAATCGAATGAAAGAAACGAAGAAAGAGGTAGAAAGAAAGAATGGAGGAAAAAACAAAGAAAGAATGAAAGAAAGAAAGAAAAGAAGAGAAATAATAGGCAAACAAATGATATATATATATATATATATATATATATATATATATATATATATATATATATATATATATATATATATAGAGATAGATATATTTATATATATATTTATATATATATTTATATATATATATATTTATATATATATATTTATATAGAGAGAGAGAGAGAGAGAGAGAGAGAGAGAGAGAGAGAGAGAGAGAGAGAGAGAGAGAGAGTCGTCCTTGAATTTAACCTTCTTGCTCATTTAGTGGAAGCGAAAGAATCGACACTTTTCAAATCATCGCCTGATATCGTAAAAGTGATGCTGCGCTTTTTTTTACTTAAGTTTTCCCTTCCCGCATTAATGGAGCGAAGCCAGTGGCCCGAGAGAGAGAGAGAGAGAGAGAGAGAGAGAGAGAGAGAGAGAGAGAGAGAGAGAGAGAGAGAGAGAGAGAGAGAGAGAGAGAGGACAAAGAATTATAGAAAGAAAGAAAGAGGAAATAAATGAAGGAAGGATGGAAGGGAGAATGGAGGGAAGAGAGAAAGGAAAAGAAAATGAAAGAAAGGACAAAGAAAAAAGAATAGAAAGACAGAAAAGAAGGAAAGAAAGAAAGAATGAAATGACAAGAGAGAGAGAGAGAGAGAGAGAGAGAGAGAGAGAGAGAGAGAGAGAGAGAGAGAGAGAGAGAGAGAGAGAGAGAGAAGGAGAAGAAAAAGCCCGCTAATGTCTTTCTGCCGAGGCTAAAAAGGGGAGAGCAGAAAAAGGGAGTTAATTTGAATCCTCCAGCGGACCTCCTCGCCCCCTGGCAAGTCTTGGGAACAGTAACTTGCTGACGAGGACGAAGAACCTAAGGACCATATTCTTAAACATTTCGTCGGCCAAGCACACACATTAGACAGGCTTTCGTAGGAATTGTGGGCCTTACCAGGGGTAGTTTAATGACCCTGGTGGTAGCTTGATCCTTCTTCTGTACCATGTATCAGGACACCTCTCCTCCCGAAACTGACCTATCTTTCGGCCACCTCTTTGGATTCTTTTTAGGAGCAGTGAGTAGCGGGCTTTTTTTTTATTAATGTTTGCTTTTTGTGCGCCCTTGAACTGTCTCCTTTGCTGTAAAAAAAAAAAAAAAAAGCCTCAAAAAACACTCATTATAACCTGATTCATCTCCTTTTTGGTCTTTGGAAATGGTTGATGTAAGAATCGGAAGTGTCTGAGAGTAGCAACCTTAAGGAGCGACAGTCTGACAACGAGTATGCTTTCCTGTTTGTTAGATGTGACTTTACCGCACGTAACCCAAGCTCTCCCTTCATAGACCTTCATTGAGATCAGCTTCAACAATGCCTGACAGCCATCCCCGTTGTCTACGAGCTCTCTGAATCACTTTTACGAGTTACTGGCCAGAACAATCTCTCCCTTCCTTGGCCTTCCTTGAGATCAATTCTAACGATATTAAGTAAGCCAGATTCCCTTGCCTGCGAGCTTTCTAGGAATCGCTTTTAGTGGCTAGCACAATCTCCCTTCCTAAACTTTCCTTCAGATTAGTTCCAACACTATTAGTACACTCAAACAATTTCCTTACGATCTCTCAATGAACCACTTTAACGATTTCATTGGGACACAACATATATTTTATTCAGAAATTGGTAACGTTCAGTAATTAGTACTAAATAGGCTATGGAAAATAAACTTATTGTGTGTGAAGTGTGTATATTGATTATTATATTACTCTCCAAAGACGACGTTATTGGTCTTTATTATTGTTATTTCCCTGGACTGGGATGATGAAGTGATATGGTCTGGTCCTCCGCGGAATGCGTGTGCCGGTGCAGTGTTCGGCGGCCAGCGGGTGGGCGGCGCTTAATTAAACGGCCCACAGGTGACATCTTATCCACGGGCCTTAAATACCGGGTTTGGGCAGGTAATATGAGAGAGAGAGAGAGAGAGAGAGAGAGAGAGAGAGAGAGAGAGAGAGAGAGAGAGAGAGAGAAATACAGAAAGAAAAGCAAAACTAGAGAAGAAACAAAGAAACAAAGGAAAAAATTAATAACAAGAGCGAGAAAACTAGAAAATGGAAATTAAATAAACAACTGTCAGGGAGAGAGAGAGAGAGAGAGAGAGAGAGAGAGAGAGAGAGAGAGAGAGAGAGAGAGAGAGAGAGAGAGAGAAGAGAAGAGAAGAGAAGAGACAGACAGATTAAGACTAAGACAGAGAGACAAAGACAGAGAGAGAGAGAGAGAGAGAGAGAGAGAGAGAGAGAGAGAGAGAGAGAGAGAGAGAGAGAGAGAGAGAGAGAGAGAGATATGAGTCGTGCCCGTAGAAGCCCACGTCGTTAGGTCGATAAGCTCTATCTTTAACACTATCTTCCGGCCCATATCCCCCGCCCATCCCCCTCCATCACCTCGCTCTTCCACATCACGTCTCTCACGCCCATCCCATTGCTATTTTCCACCCCATCTTAAACGTCGCCTCGCCCCAGCATCCACCCGCATCTTCCCTCTCTTTCTCTCGCCTTCTCTTTTTTTTTCCTACCTTTTTTTATTTTCCTGTTGTTTTCTTTCCTGTTTTTTTATCACAGCATCCATCCACCTCCCCCCCCCCATCCTTCTTTTCCCCTATTAATCATCTCCCTATCGACTACTTTCTTTTTTTGGGGGGGTTCTTTTTCTTTTGTTCATTTTTTTTATTTTTGTGTTTACTTTCTTCGCTTCCTTTATTATCATCTCAGTTTTTTTTCTTTTTTTATCATAGAATCCCCCCACCCCCACCCCCCAGTCCTTCTTTTCTCCGGTTAATCATCTCCCTATCGACTACTCTCTCTTGTATTTTTCTTTGGTTCTTTTTTCTTCTGTTCATTTGTTTTTTGTCTTTTCTTCCTTCGCTTCATTTTTTATCTTTTTTTTTTCTCTCCCATCATCCCGACGCATCTTCCTCCTCTTTATCTCTCCACCCTCTACTCTGTCTCTTTCTATCGTCTTGTTTTTTGTCCTTTACTACATTTTCGTTATCCTCTTTGCCTTCTATTTATCTCCATCTCTCTTACTTTACTTTTATTTTTCCTCTCGCACCAACACACAACTATCACTGACCTTCCATCCCTCCTTCCCTCTCCCCCCCTCACACATAAGCCTCCCCCCCAACATAAGCTCCCTCCCCAGGTTCACACACACCCTGAGGTCATTCCGCCCCAGCACAACCACGCCACTCCGCAGCGCGTCATAATAATCTTCATTAGTCGAGATTAATGTCTGGTAATTTAGGTAACGCTACGCCACTGCAAGACGCTCAAACGTACCCAAACTATTTCCTCCCTTCTTTCCCTCCCCTTCCTCTCCCTCCCTTTCCTCCCTACTCTTCCAGCCTTTCTCTATCTTCTCCTTTATCATTCTTTCCGTCTCCCATTCGCTTCACCCTTCCTTCCCTTCCTACTTACCATTGCCTCCCACTACCTCACTACTCTCCCTTCTTTTCCTCCCTACTCTTCCAGCCTTTCTCTATCTTCTCCTTTATCATTCTTTGTCTCCCATTCGCTTCACCCTTCCTTCCCTTCCTACTTACCATTGCCTCCCACTACCTCACTACTCTCCCTTCTTTTCCTCCCTACTCTTCCAGCCTTTCTCTATCTTCCCCCTTAGCATTCTTTCTATCTCCCATTCGCTTCACTCTTCCTTCCCTTCCTCTTTACCATTCTCTCCCACTACCTCACTCCTCTCCCTCCCTTTCCCTTTCCATCCCCATCCTCCTCTCACTTGTCCATTATCATTCCTCCTGTTTTTAATTCTCTCCTCTCTCCGTTCTTTCCTTTCAATCCTCTCTGCAGCTTCTTTCTCCTCCCCTTCCCCTCTCCCATACCTCAATTCTAGTTTCCCTTTCCTTCCCCTCTCCTTTCCTCCCTTTCATTCCCTTCTACTTACCTTCGATTCTTTTTTCTCCTCTCATTCCTTATTCTTCTTTTCTCTCCATCCTTTTCTTTCCCTGCCGTTTCTTTTACATCCGTTTTTTATACATACTACTCATAATCATACATACTTTCCCCATACATACATACATACATACCCCCCCCCCCCTCCCAAAATATATAAAAAACGAAAACTATTCTCACCTCCACCAAGCATCTTATAATACACTTCACCACAAACGAAAAATATCCTCAAACAGACATCACCACAAAAACAAAAAACAAAACACAATCACCAACAAAGCAAAGACAAAACACCTCACCATAAATAAATCACAAACAAAAATTTATCAGTCTACAAATCAAACGAATGGAACAAAAAATAAAACAATAAAGCACAATAAAACACTTCTCTCCCCTTGTCGAACACTCACACAACACGCCGAGGGTGAAGGAGGCGGTGGGCGGGGCGCTGTGCGGGGAGTTGGTCGCTTCGCACGTCACCTCCGCCCCGTTGTCGGCCGGCGTGACCTGCACTTGCGCCTGACCCAGCGTGGTGTTGCCGGCGCGCTGCAGGTCCGTCAGGAGGGGCTCGCCGGCCTTGTAGATCCTGGGGGAGGGAGAACGAAGAGGGATGAATAGCAGGGGAGAGAGGAGGGGGGAGGGGGTCAGAAGAAAAGAATAGAGGGAAGGAAAAAAAAGGTAGACAGTAGAAGGAAGAAAAAAGTGAATAAATAGAGAGGCGGGAGAGAGGGAGGAAGAAAAAGTTTGGGTGGTAAGGAAAGAAAAGAAAGAAAGAAAAAGTAGAAAGTAAGGGAAGGAGCAAGTGGAGATAGATAAATATAGATAGATAGATAGATAGGTAGATGGATAGATAGTTAGAGAGATAGAGAGAGAGAGAGAGAGAGAGAGAGAGAGAGAGAGAGAGAGAGAGAGAGAGAGAGAGAGAGAGAGAGAGAGAGAGAGTTAATGCTGTGAATAGATTATGCTTAGGAGCCAAGTTCTGAGAGCACTAAAATGTATAATACGAAGGAAGAAGAAAATTTCCTTTCATGCACAAACTTTTATATCTGAGGAGAAGGAGGAGGAGGTGGAAGTGGAGGTGGAGGAGGAGGAGGAGGAGGAGAGGGAATAAAAATCTTTTCTTGTGAGGCGAGAAAAGAGGAGGAAGAGACGAATAGGAACGAAAATGCAAGAAGATGGAAAGATGAGAGAAAAAATCATTCTCTCTCTCTCTCTCTCTCTCTCTCTCTCTCTCTCTCTCTCTCTCTCTCTCACACACACACACACACACACACACTGGCTTTATTACCAAGTGAGAGAGTAGTAGTAATAGTAATAGTGGCGGTGGTAGTAGCAGCAGTGGTGGTGGTGGTGGTGGTGGTGGCGTCTGGTGTATAATTAAATGTTGATGTAGTAAGCATTTATTATAGGAGTAATCAACATGCCTTTGCCGTAATAACAAAGAGCTGGTCCCAGAATTTGTTGGCAGAGCGGCGCTGGTATGCCGAGTATCTCTCCGTGTTATTAATATCGGGTTATTTACGTAAAAAGAGCCCGGGGGAAAAAGAGAGAGAGCACAAGGGAGGGAGGGAGGGAAGGGGTGGAGGGGAGGGGAGCCATTTCCGTGTGTTGGTATTTAAATGTAATGTTTTAATTTTTACTCAAGTGGAATGTGATTAGCGCCTGATTGTTGCGAGGGAGAGAGGGAGAGGGAGAAAGAAGGACAGGGAGAGAGAAAGGGAAAGAAAGAAACGGCTGGAGGGGGAGAGAGGGAGATGGAGAGGAAGACAGGAAGAGAGGAAGAGGGGAAAGGAAAAGGAGAGGGAAAGAGAAAGAAACGGTTAGAAGGAGGAGACGAAGAGAAGGTGAGGAAGAGAGGAAGAGGGAAAGAAATGCTTGAAAATAGAGAAAGAGAAAGAGGAAGAGAAGAAGAGGGAGAGAGGGAGAGGGAGAGAAAGACAGGGAGAGGGAAAGGGAAAGGAAGAAACTACTGGAGGAAGAGAGAGGGAGATGGAGAGGAAGACAGGAAGAGAGAGTGGAAGAAGGAAAAGGAGAGGAAAAGAGAAAGAAACAATTGGAAGGAAGGAGACGAAGAGAGGGAGAGGGAAAGAGAAGGAAATGCTTGAAAGGAGAGAGAGGGAAGAAAAGGGAGAG
>NC_066527.1:1992313-1994813 GCF_024679095.1 Eriocheir sinensis | reverse complement strand
GTCTCTTCACTTCACTTTTTCCACCTTCTCTTTTCTCTTCCGTCCTATTTTTTTTCATCTCGTTATCGTCCTTTCTTTCTTCTCTTCTTGTTTTTCCCTTCCTCGTCCTTTTCCTCTTTTTATTTCTCTCTCCTATTCAGGTTTTTTTTTTTTCCTCTCTCCTGCTCTTTTTGTTCTTTTTTTCTATTCATTGTCATTTTTTTTAGTTTCTCGTCATATTTTTATTTCCTTTTTTCCTCTTGGTATCTGATCAACGTTATCTGTTCTCTCTCTAAACTATTTATATTTTACGAGCATAATCAAGTTTTCTCTGTTCCTTGGTCTGCTTATAATCATCATCTTGTTCCTCTTCGTTATTGTCAAAGTTCAACCATTTCTTGTTCTTATTGCCATCTGGCTTTCTTTCTTTCTCTCGTTTATTGTTTTTCTCTTTCTTTTTGCTTTTCGAATGTGAGTGTTCTCTTTCACATGTTTTATCCCTTGTTTGTTTGTTTTTTTCCTTTTTCGTCTCATGTTTCGTTTTATTCTTTCTGTCTTATTTTTCTTCATCCCTTTTAGCCCGACTCCTTCCTTCCTCCCCCCCCCCCCCCTCTCTCTCTCTCTCTCTCTCTCTCTCTCTCTTACTATTGTAAATCTCGAGCATGCATTGCCTAATTTTGAAATAACAACCGATGAAGTCCTTAAAGCTCTCCATTCACTTAAAACAAATAAAAGTCCTGGACCTGACAAAGTATATCCAACTCTGCTGAAAGAAACAAAGAGCGAAATACTCTCCTCCCTCACAATCGTATTCAATATGTCCTTGCGACAAGGCATCGTCCCTTCAGATTGGAAAAAGGCTAACGTGACACCGATTTTCAAGAAAGGAGACAAAAAAGTACCAGGTAATTACAGGCCCATTAGTCTAACTTCGGTTGTAGGTAAGCTACTTGAGGGCATAATTAGAGACAAAATTGTGAATTACCTTGAAAGCCACTCATTGATTGGGGACTCACAACATGGCTTCCGAAACAAAAGATCCTGCCTATCAAACCTATTAACCTTTTATAACGACCTATTCACTGTTTATGACGTAACCAAATCACTGGACGTAGTCTATCTTGATTTCCAGAAAGCGTTTGATAAAGTCCCGCATCATAAAGTACTTTACAAATTAAAGCAAATAGGTATTGACGGTCAAGTAAACCAATGGATCGCGAATTGGTTGAGCAACAGACAACAAAGAGTAGTGATTGACGGATTTAACTCAGAGTGGGCGCCTGTCACTAGTGGCGTACCTCATGGCTCGGTCCTTGTCCCAGTGCTCTTAATTATTTACATCAACGACGTTGATGTTGGACTCAATAACCGCATTAGTAAATTTGCAGACGACACAAAGATTGGCAACTCGGTTCTCACTGACGAAGACAGGCAAAGCCTCCAAGAGGATTTGCACAAAATTTCAGCTTGGTCGGATAGATGGGAGATGCCCTTTAACGTAGACAAGTGCCAGGTCCTTCGTTGGAACGAGGAATAAGAAGTTCGAATACGAAATGCGCGGCGTTAAACTCAAAAGCGTTCAATGCGTCAAAGACTTGGAGGTCAAAATCGCGTCAAACCTCAAATTATCACAGCAATGCATCGATGCAGCAAATAAAGCGAACAGAATGTTGGGCTTCATTAAAAGAAACTTTGTATTCAAGAATAAAGATGTAATACCTGCTCTACAACAGTTTAGTCAGACCCCACTTGGAATATGCGGTACAGTTTTGGTCTCCCCACCATGCAAAGGATATTGCTAAATTAGAAGGTGTTCAGCGTCGGGCAACGAAAATTATCCTTCCTTGCGCAACAAATCCTACGAAGAAAGGCTTTCTACCCTTAACATGTTCTCTCTTGAGAAACGTCGCCTGAGGAAAACTGATCGAATGTTTTAAAATACTTAATGGTTTCACGAATGTAGACAGATCAACATTGTTTATGATCGATGACACTTTGCGCACGAGGAACAATGGCGTAAAACTCAGATGTAGACAAGTAAATTCAGACTGCACCAAATTTTTCTTCACCAACGTTGTAGTGCGAGAATGGAATAAGCTTCCACCGTCAGTGGTCCAGTGTAACGCGATTGACTCCTTCAAAAATAAGCTCAACCGTCACTTCCTTCAACTTAATATCAACTAGAGTAGAAATGCAACGTTTTGGAGTCTTCTGATTAATGTAAAATCACTTAGGTTTAAGGACAGACCACCAAGTCTGGACCATGGGGTCTGTGTGGTCTGATTTTCTATGTAAATCTATGTAAATCTCTCTCTCTCTCTCTCTCTCTCTCTCTCTCTCTCTCTCTCTCTCTCTCTCTCTCTCTCTCTCTCTCTCTCGTGTGTGTGTGTGTGTGTTTCCTTACTCTTTTTTCTTCTTTATACATTATTTTCCTTTTCCGAACCCCTTTCCTGATCTTTTAACTTCTCCGTGTGTGTCTTTCGGGTCAATGGGAAGCTCCACAAGCGGGTGTTCTTATTTT
>NC_066527.1:1979813-1989813 GCF_024679095.1 Eriocheir sinensis | reverse complement strand
CAGAGACATTTCACACACACACACACACACACACACACACACACACACACACACACACACACACACAGACACACACACACACACACAGGTACACAGGCAGGTGGTTAGAATGAGTTAATTAATGCGACTTTTCATTTCGTGTCTTTATCAGGTGTGTTGGGGGGCAGGTGAGTTTATTAAGCCAGCCCTCATTTCCTCTCTCCCTCCCTCCCTTCCCTCCAATTTTTCCCCCCCTACCTCCTCTCCCTCCCTCCGCTCAGCATTCATTATTTCTTTCCTTTCTCGCCTTTGCTTCATTTTTCCTTCATTTCTTTGTTTCTCATCATCCTCGCTTCTTTTCTCCCTCTTCTCCTTCCCTTCCTTTCTTTTCTCCCTTCCCTTAATTTCCTCCCTCCCTCCCTCCCTTCCGTATCTTCTTCCTCCCCGCCCCTCCGCTTTGTTATCTTCTCTCCCTCTCTCTATACTTCCCTTCCTCCTTTTCCATTATTTTTCTTCATTTCCTTCTTCTCTCCCTAACCCTCCCCGCTTCTTCCCTCCCTCCTTTCCTTCGCTTCCTTCTCACCTTCCATTTCCTTTTTGTTCCTCCCTCAATTTCCTTTTCCTCCCTCCATTTCATTATTCTCTCCCTCCCTCCCTCTTATCTCCCTTCCCTTTCCTCACATCTTTCACCCCCTCCCCCCCTTCCCCCTTCGATCCCCTTCGCTTCCTCCCTTCCTTCATATCCTTCTCAATTTAACTTTTTTTTCCTTTCTCCTCCTTTATTCAGCTCTTTCCTACTTTCGTTCCTCCTTATTCCCCTTCTCTCTCTTCTTCCTCAAATCTTTCCTCCACCTAACTTGTTTTTCACTTTCCTTTCTCTCTTCTTCCCTCTTTTTTTTTTTACAATAGAGGAGACGGCTCAAGGGTAACAAAAGGAGTGTAAAAAAAAAAGCCCGCTATTCACCGCTCCCATAATTGACAAAAGTAAAGAGTGGCCAAAAAAGAGGTCAATTTCGAGTGGAGAGGTGTCTATTTGCTTCCACGATCTCATTTCTTCTTAACATTCTTCTTCTTTCCTTCTCCTCTTCCCCTTCCCTTTTTCGCCATACCCTTCCCTTTATTTATTACTGTCCCTCCCCCACCTCCTCCCCCTCTCTCCTCTCTCCCTCCCTCCTCCTTCCCTTCCCTCCTCTCCCTATTCTTATTTTTCTTCCTTTTCCTCTCTCATCCATCTCCGTCTTCAACAGGTGTGTGTGTGTGTGTGTGTGTGTGTGTGTGTGTGTGTGTGTGTGTGTGTGTGTGTTCCAGCCAGACTAATTAGTTTTTTCTCCATAAATTAGCTCTTCTTTCTCTCCTCTCTCTCTCCCTTCCTCCTTCCCTGCCTCCTCTTCTCTCTCCCATCACTCCTCTTTTTGCCTCTTTCCTTTTCTTCCCTTCTCTCCATGCTTCCCTTTCCTCCATCTCTCTTTCTCTCCTCTAAATTTGTTCTCCTTCCTCCATTATTTCCTCCCTCTTTATATCCTTCCTTCTCTTCCTCTTCCTTGCTTCTTCCTCCTCCTTCCTTTCCTCTCCATGTTACCCTTTTCTCCCTCTCTCCTCCTCTCCCATCTTTCTTTTTATTTTCCTCTTTATCTTTCCTCCCTTAATCTCTTTCTCCCTTTCATTTTTCTCTCCTCTCTCCATTTTGATTCCTCCCCTTTATTTCCTTTCCTTCCCTCCATGCTTTTTTTTCTTCCAATTATCAACCTTTCCCTTCATTCCCTCTCTTCTTTCTCTACTTCCTCTTTCTCTTTCTCCTTCTTCTCTTCCTCTTCCTCTTTATTTTCCTCCTCCCATCTCATTAAGTCTCCAGTGCATGCTCCTTACTTCCTTCTTCCTTCCTTTTTCCTTCATTCCTCCACGTTTTCTCTATTTCCTCCTTCTTTGAATCTTCGCATGTTCTCCTTTTTTTTCGTCTTTCTTTAACTTGTTTTTCTTGTTTTAATTTTCTTTTTGACTCCATTTTTTTCTTTTGGTATTTCCCTTTTATCTTTTTTTCTCTCCTTCTCTTTTTTCTTCTCTCTTCTCTCTTTTCTTCTTGATTTCCTTGTTTTAATCTTCTTTTTTTGCTCTTTTTTATTTTACTACTTCATGTTTATTCTTTCTCTTCTCTCTCTCTCTCTCTCTCTCTCTCTCTCTCTCTCTCTCTCTCTCTCTCTCTCTCTCTCTCTCTCTCTCTCTCTCTCTCTCTCTCTCTCTCTCTCTCTCTCTCTCTCTCTCTCTCTATTATTTTCTTTACCGTTGCATCATTTTCTTAAACTTTAAATTTCTGTCGTTTATTATTTTTTTTTCATTTATTTCTCTAATTTGATGCAATGAATTTTCCTTCCCTAGATTATTTATTTTTCTTCTTCCATTACCTTAATTACTTCCTCTTCCACTTATTCGTCCTCTTCCCTCTTCTCCTCTTCCTCCTTCCTCCTCTTCCTCCTGTTCAACTCAGCATCTCTCCATCTTCTCAGTCATCCTTTCCTTCTCCTCCTCACCCGCCTCCTCTTCCTCCTCCTCCTCTACTTCCTACTCCTCCCACATCTTCCTCTTCCAGTCCCCTTCCCTCATCCCTCACAATATTCTCCTCTTTTTCCTCCTCCTCCTCATCCGCCTCCTCTTCTTCCTCCTCCTCTACCTCCTACTCTTCCCACATCTTCCTCTTCCAGTCCCCTTCCCTCATCCCTCACAATATTCTCCTCTTTTTCCTCCTCCTCCTTCGTCTCCTCTTCCTCCACTAACCTCCCTCTTAATCTCCTTCCCCTCCAGTTCCCGCTTTTCCTTCTCATTTCCTCCCTTCCTCTCCTTCCTCTTCCTCACAACCTCATTTTCTTCCTCCCTTTCAGATGTCAGTTCCGCGTATTGCCAGTCTGGATTTTAGGACTTGTTTTTGTTTTCTTTTTCTTCCTTTTTTTTCTTATGTTTGTTTTATCAGAGGTTTTTTTTCTTCATTTTCTTCCATCTGTCTTCCTCTTCTCTCTCTCCTCCCTTCTCTTCTTTCTCCTATCTTTGCTTCGTTCCTTCCTTTCTCTTTTCCCTCCCTTCTTTCCGTTTTTTTTTATTATTATATTTCCTTTTGTTATAATTTGTCATATTTTTTTCATAATTTTTCCATTTATTTTTCTTCTTTCCTTTGTGGGTTTTTTTCCTATTTTCCTTGTTTGTTCTTTGGTTATAATTTATCAGTTTTTTCTTCATTTTTTTCACTTATTTCTTTCTTACTCTGATTTTTTCCTGGTTTTATTTTTCTTGTTTTCAGTTCTTGGATTTGATTTCTTTTTCCATATTTTTCCACTTATTTATTTTCCTTTCCTTTTTTTTTAAACTCCATTCGTTCATTTCTATATCATTTTTTTCTTATTTTTTGTCCATTTCCTGTTTTATATATTTTTTTCATCTTTGTCACTTACTAAACTTTATTTCGTTTCAAAGTAAAAAAATATATATACGGAAGGAAAAAGGGAATGAATAAGAGGAAAAAGATAATAAATAGCAATAAATAAACTGAAGGAGAACTGGAGAGAAAATTAACAACAGAGGAAGAGTGGAAGAAGAAGACAATGGGAGAAGAAAAAGAGTGATGGAAGAAGAAAAAAATTACAGTAAAATGAATTAAAAAAAAAAACACTTGAAAAATAGACAGTGAAGAAAATTGACTTGAAAATAAGACAAAAATAATGATGAAGAGGAAGACGATGAAGGAAATGAAAGAGAAAATTAAATAACTGAAGGAAAAGGAGATTAAGAGTAAGGGCGGAAAAGCGTTAGTTGAAGAAGATAGAAAGAAGGAAGTGGAGGAGGAGGAGAAGATTAAGAGGGAGGGAGGAAGAGGAATATAGAGAGAGGCTGTGTTGACGTCAGGCTTGCAGGAAAAGACGGGAAGACGAATGAGGAGGAGGAGGAGGAGGAGGAGGAGGAGGAGGAGGAGGAGGAGGAGGAGGAGGAGGAGGAGGAGGAGGAATACGAAGAGGAGTCATCAGCAGAGAGAAAATAATTAAGTTAATGGAAGAAAAAAGCAAGAAAAGGAAATAAGATGAGAAATTATTTGACTCGAAAAAAGATTTGTAATTAATGAAAAGGAGAGAGAGAGAGAGAGAGAGAGAGAGAGAGAGAGAGAGAGAGAGAGAGAGAGAGAGAGAGAGCAATTAGAGTCGGAGGAAACTGTAGCATAAAAATAATTTTACAATTAACAAAACAGAGAAGACACAAATAATACATAAATACATTAGACTTACATGAAGGCGGGAAATAAGATTTAAGATTTACATGAATGAGTGAAAGAAAGTGATTTACGTATAAGGAAGAAAAGAAAAAGTGAAGACTCAAACTTTACGATAATTATATAGACAAAAGACATAAATTAAAGTCTTCCTCGTCCTTTTTTTTCGTTTGTTTAAATTTGAAAGAAAAAAAATACATCAGTTTCAAACGACTTAAAATTTATATGTACGCGTGAAGGTGACACATTTTAAAGCGTTCCTCCTCGCTTATACATAGAGGAATAGGAGAAAGGAAGACATATCTGGAGTTTAACGTTATTTTCTGAAGTTAGAAATACGAGTATATCATGGAACGAAATTCGGGAAGGAAGACACATTTTAAAACCTTCACCACCCCGCCACTCAGACAGCTCTTAACGCGGAGAAGACGAGGCGAGGAGGAGCTGGAGTGAGTCTTTAAGCCACTCAGCGGAGGTAAAAGGGAGCTGGATTCGAACGTGTGATCCCCGATGCTTACTGTGAGCGGCGCACCTTAATTAAAGTGCTTGCTGGTATCCCTCTTCCTACCTGACCTTGCTGACTGCTGCTTTTGCTCTCCTCCCTCCCTTTCTCCTTCTCTCCCTCCCGCTTTTCCCACCCTCCCTCGTTCTCCACCTGACCCCACTTCTAATGATTCCTTCTCTCATTTTCGCTCCTTCCTTCTCATATTCTTTCCTTCATTCTTTTCTCCCTTCCTTCCTTCCTTCTATATATCACCTTTTTTTTGTTTTCCATCCTTCTTTCTTTCCACCCTTACTCTCTTACTTCCTACGTTTTTTGGCTCATATTCCATTCCGTCCTTCCTTCCCTCCCCTTCACCCTCTCTTATCCTACCCTTCCTCCACCCTACCCTTCATTTTTCCCTTCCCTTCCCCATTCCCTAACCTTTCCCTTTCTCGACCATTCCCCTTCTCTACTCTTCCCCTTTCTCTACCCTTTGCTTTTCCCTGCCCTTCCCCATTCCCTATCTTCCCCTTTTCCCTACCCTTCCCCCTTCGTTCTCATACATTTCTTTCCCCATCCCTCCCTTCTTTAACTCCACTTTTACCCAACCCAACCTGCTCACCAACTCCAACCCACCACCACAGCCTCTTCCTCTCACACCACCGTATCACCACCCGTTCATCACCCTTCACTTACTCGTAATGGTGATGCTCTTCAGTTTCTTCACCACGTGGTCGATGGCGGGGTTGACGGCGCGGCACTCCACCTGCACGGCCGACACGTTCCGCCCGCCAACCTGGAGCCGCGTCAGGTGCGATGTGCTGACCCAACCCCCGTCCTCCTGCGGCGCCACCACGGCCTTGCTCGGCTCCCGCATCTCGCCTGTTAGGGAGAGCGTGGAAGGATGAGTAGGAGGGAGGGAGAGGGATAGGAAGGGTCGTGGGAGTAAGGTGAGGAAAGGGAGAGTAAGGGAAGTAGTTTAGAAGGAAGAAGGGAAAAAAAGGGAGAGTGGCGGCCATTCAGGAACAGGTCAGGTTACGTTAGGCTAGATAAGATTAAGCTTGGTTAGGTTAATATAGATTAGGTAAGGTTAGGTTAGGTTAAGTTAGGTTAGAAAAGGCTAGGATAGGTTAAATTAGGTTAGGTTAGGTTAGTTAATCTAGGTTAAGTAAGGTTAGGATAGTTAATCTAGGTTAAGTAAGGTTAGGTCAGGGTAAGTTAGATATGGTAAGGTTAGGTTAGAATAATGTAGGGTAATTTTGAGTGGGAATTAGAATGAGACTATTTTCCAGAACACCCCGCGGTTAATGTCGGAGCTTCTGCATGACTGATAGAGGTGGAAATTGTCGTGGAAAGAAGAGCCGCCAATATGAGCCAAAGGAACGTAGGAAAGGTATTGAGGGGGAGGGACGTATATTGTTTGGCGCTAACGTTTCATCGCGTTTTTTACACAAGCGATGAACAAGTAAAAGAATATTCAGTAACTGTGTGTGTGTGTATGTGTGTGTGTGTGTGTGTGTGTGTGTGTGTGTGTGTGTGCATGTGCGTGAAGCTGCAGCAATATTCAAGGCTATATGACGGAGGAATATAACGAGTTTTATGAATTTCTGTGAAGTATACGAGAAAATATTTGGTAGTTTATTCAATACTCTGCAGGAAACTATTGAAAAAGGGTTAGCATTTTTTTAAATGTAGGTAGAAGGTGATGTAATTGATTTTATTTTTATTATTATTACTGTTATTATTACTGTTCCCGTCCTTGTGATGAAACACCGTCCTAGATATCTTTTACGGATGGGAAATGAAACCAAACATATAAAAGAAAAATATTAAGTTTGTAATCAAATAATAAAAAAAAATGTTAAGTAGCTTTTTAATGTAAATGGTAAAATGAGGACTTGATTTGACCGTTAAAGTTTATAAGAAGTAATTGAAGAGAGAGAGAGAGAGAGAGAGAGAGAGAGAGAGAGAGAGAGAGAGAGAGAGAGAGAGAGAGAGAGAGAGAGAGAGAGAGAGAGAAGTGGCGAAGTGAGGAGTGAAACATAAAACGTGAAAAATGATTGGATAACGAATAACGAAAGTGTGTAAAGAATTAATAGGATTAGAACACACACACACACACACACACACACACACACACACACACACACACGAAAAAAGAAACATAGAGACAAGCAAAGCAAAACGAAGCAAACTGAGGCTGGTCGGCGGCGTGGAGGTACAATGTGGTGCAAACTCCTGTTGAATAAACCAATAACACAGAGGCATCACTCCCCCCCCCTTTCCCCCCTTAAAAACATCGTTGGAAGTCCATTTGAAGTGTTGTGGAACTGCTCTGCTCCATGAAGCGATCGCCGCGTCAATAGTGTGTGTACGTGAAGTATTGCCCCGTGTGACAGTGTTTTTAAGATGGTGTAAACGGCGGTGAGGGAGTGAATATGTAGGAGAGACTCTTTGGCGAGGACTAGAGAGGGATGGTATATACATGATTTTTGCACTAAACGGCGGTGAGTGAGTGAATATGTAGGAGAGACACTGTGGCGAGGACAAGATAGTATATGATTTTTGCACTAAACGGCGGTAAGTGAGTGAATATGTAGGAGAGACTCTTTGGCGAGGACTAGAGAGTGATGGTATATGATTTTTGCGCTAAACGGCGGTGAGTGAATATGTAAGAGAGACACTGTGGCACGGATTAGGGAGTGGTGGGATATGATTTTTGCGCTAAACGGCGGTGAGTGAGTGACTATGTGTGAGCGGAAACTGTGGCCGGGTAAGACAGTGATATACCATAATTTTTTTTCAGTCTGTGATTTTAAAATGCGCTAAACGGCGGTGAGGGAGTGACTGTGTGCGAGCGGAACTGTGGCGGGGGCGAGATAGCGACATAACAAGATTTTTGCACTCCCGAAATTGATCTCTCCTCTGTCCACTCTTCTTAAATCGTGTTCCAAAATTATGCAGATCGTGTATGAAAGCGTGGATGATAAACTGTTTGTGAGGGGCACGCATAATTGTTTTAGTATGCGCACAATGACGTTAATAAATGCTGTAAGGGGCATATGAAAACAATAACGTCGGTTTTTATGTGTGTCAAAGGGGAGAGACTATCAGAGTCGTATGCTCTTAATGCCTTGGCCGAGCTGAAAACTTCTCTCTCCCTCTGTCTCTCGTTCTTTTGTCTGTGTTAGGAAGGGATGCAAATTGTGTGTAAATGCAATAGTGTACATACCTAATGCCTTGGTCAGGGTTAAAACCTCTCTTTCGCTCTGTAATTTGTAGAGTGGTGTTAGCAAGGGGCGCAGAGTGTGTGCGAAAGCAATACTGTAGGAGAATGATAAGGGCGAGGGATGGGATTAGATATATACGAGATGAAGTTCAATAGAAAAGAAACCGATTATGAAGGAGTAGGAAGGGCCATGGGTAGTGCGCGTGTGTATAGTGGTGTTAGCAAAGGGCGCAAAGTGTGTGTGAAAGCAATAGTGTTCAAGAATGATAAGGGTGAGGGATGGGATTAGAGATATACGAGATGAAGTTCAGTAGAAAAGAAACCGATTATGGAGGAGTAGGAAGGGCCATGGGTAGTGCGCGTGTGTATAGTGGTGTTAGCAAAGGGCGCAAAGTGTGTGTGAAAGCAATAGTGTTCGAGAATGATAAGGGCGAGGGATGGGATTAGAGATATACGAGATGAAGTTCAATAGAAAAAGAAACCGATTATGGAGGAACAGGAAGCGTCATGGGCACTCATCTATAGAATGGTGTTAGCAATGGGCGCAAAGCAAAAGCAATAGTGTTCGAGAATGATAAGAGCGAGGGATGGGATTAGAGGCATACGGTTTGAAGATGAGTGGAAAAGAAACCGATTATGGAGGAGCACTAAACGCCATGGGGTGAGAGCCAACAAAGTGTAAGCCTGATGAGTTTAATACCGATGAAAAATCACAATGAAACAAATATTATCAATATACGAACGAATCCGAACAAGCTGCAGCATCATAGCCCTTTGTGGCGATGAGCTAATTCTAGGAAAATAAATACAAACAGAGAGACTTATAAAAACAAAGTGTAAGCCTAATGAGTTTAACACAGATGAAAGAACACAATAGAACAAGACCATAAAACAAATATAAAAGCGGATACGAATAAGCCGCTGCATAAAATCTGATGTTGCAGTGAGTTTAGTTCGCATGAGTTAGGACGAGCAAAGAGATTAATAGAAAACAAATTATAATAACAGTCAGACTAACATTCGTGAAACAACTGTAGAAAATGGTACGGAAAACACGAGAACACAAATATAAAAGGGAGTACGAACAAGCTGCTGCATCAAGGCTAGTGTTGCAATGAGTCTAGTTCACAAAATTAAGAAAACGAACAAAGAAACTAATATAAAACAAATTATATGACGGAACACAATGAAACAAAGGTCATAAAACAAGTATTAGAACGCATCCGAGTAATCTTCTGCATCCATTCTCGTGTGGCAATGAATTCAGATCGCAAAAAGAAATACTAACAAAGAGATTAATAAGAAAACAAACTGTAAGCCTTATGATTTATAACAAGGAAGATGAAAAAAATATAAGAACGAACCCGAGTAATCTTCTGCATCAAGTCTGGTGTAGCAATGAATTCGGATCGCATGAGTTCGAACGAGCAGAAGGAATTGATATATAACGTTTGATAAGTTTACGAGTGACTGGAGACTGGCAACGTTGAAGGGTTAGTCTGGTCGGGAAATGGACTCAGCGGGATTAAGGAATAGCCAGAAGAGAGGATATGTATTTTAACTCTAACTAGATTTGATTTCATATATACTTGTGCGAAACTGAAGGGATAGTGTGCGCTCTCTCTCTCTCTCTCTCTCTCTCTCTCTCTCTCTCTCTCTTTTATTGTTCCTCCTTCACTATACGCCATTATTCCGCTCCATCGAACACCCTCTTCCTTTTCTTCTTCCTCCTCCTCCCCCTCCTCCTCCTCCTCCTCCTCCTCCTCCTCGTCCGCCATCTGGTCTTCGGTCTAATCATTGCTATTACAGTTATCGTCTTCGTCGTTATCTTTATCGTCCTTTTCCTCCTCCTCCTCCTCCTCCTCCTCCTACTACTACTACTACTACTACTACTACTACCACTGATGCTCCTGGTCCTCCAATTAAGCTTCCAAATCCTCCTTCTCATCCACCTCCCCCATGCCCCAATTCTAATGGTGTTCGCATTCTCTCTCTCCTCTTCCTCTTCCTCTTCTTCCTCCTTCATCTTTTCCTCCTTGTCATCATATCCACGCCGTCTTCG
>NC_066527.1:1937313-1972313 GCF_024679095.1 Eriocheir sinensis | reverse complement strand
AGAGAGAGAGAGAGAGAGAGAGAGAGAGAGAGAGAGAGAGAGAGAATTATCACCCACGAGAGAAACGAAGTAAAAATTTTCTACCCAAGAATCTTTTGTAATTTGGCTTTTATTTGTTGGCCTTTGTTTCTTACGCCCAGGAGGAGGAGGAGGAGGAGGAGAAGGAGGAGGAGAGGTAGGAGGAGGAGGAGAAGGAGGAGGAGGAGGAGGAGGAGGAGGAGGAGGAGGAGGAGGAAATAATGATGGTGTTGGATAAAAGAAGAGGAGGAGGAAGAAGAGGAGAAAAATGAGACATGAAAAGAAGAGGAAGAGCATGATAAGTTAAAGATAATAATAATAATAAGAAGAAGAATGGGAAGAAGAAGAAGAGGGAGGAGAAGAAAAAGAAGAAGAAACGGAGGCAGAAACATACAAAGAAATAGGAGAAAGAGAAAGGGAAAGAAGAAACAGTGGAAAATAAAACAAGAGAAGCCGGAAGGGAGGAGGAGGAGGTGGAGGAAGAAGAAGAGGAAGAGAAGGAGGAGGAGGAAGAGGAGGAAAGGTCAGGAGAGGAGAGAGATATCGAGTGGAAGAAGACTTGAGTGTCCCCAAAAATATATATATAAAAGAGGAAGAAGAAGAAAGAGAAGAAGAAGAAGAAGAAGAAGAAGAAGATAAAGAAGGAGAGACAGAGAAATGTGATAATAACTCCATGACGAAAGCGCAATTAAAGCAATAAAGAGAGTAAGGAAGATAAGGAAGAGGAGGAGGAAGAAGAAGGGAAAGAGAGAAAGAGGATAAGAAGATAAAGATGGAAATAAATATAATGAATATGACGAGTGAATGGAAGAAGGGAGAAGGAAGGAAAAGGAGAAAGAGAAAGAGAGGAAAGATGGAAACAAAAAGGATGAATGAGAAACAGGAAAAAAGGAAAAGAAGGAAAGCAGGAGAGAAAAGAATAAGTAAGAAATAGAAAAGGAAGTATGAAAAGGAAAACAGAAGAGGAAAGAGGAGAAAAGTAGGAGTGAGAAAAAAGAGAGAAGGAAGAAAGGAATGAAAAGAGGAAAAGTGAAAAAAGATAATCAGAAAAGAAAATGAAAAGAGAAAGAAAAACAGATGATAGGAAAGAGAAGGAGGAAAAAGCAATTAGAGAAGGAAAGGGAGAGAAAACACGAAGAGAAGGAAACAAAGAAAGAGAAACAAAGGAGAAAGAAATTGAAAGAAAAAAGAAAGAAAGGAACAGGATAAGAAAACCGGAGAAAGAAGGGGAAAGCGAGGAAAGAATACAAGAAAAGACAGAAAATAAAAGAAAGAAGATGAAAAGAAGCAATGAAAAAAGAAATGAAAGGAAGCAGAGATGACGAGGAAGAGGAAGAAGGAGGAGGAGAAGGAAATTGTGATGGAGATAGCGAACAAAGGACAGGAGGAGGAGGAGGAGGAGGAGGAGAGGGAAAGAAGAAGAAGAAGAGGAAGGCAAAAGATAATAGAACCAAATAATAGTGAAAGAGCTTGAAAATCAAATAAGGACGAAGGAGAAAAGGAAATAAAAAAGAGAAGAAAAAATAAACAGGCGAAGGAGGAGGAGGAGCAGCAGAGGGATATTTGGCAAGGAGTGAGATTAGCATATTGTCTCCTTTTTTGAGTCAGGAGGAGGAGGAGGAGGAGAAGGAAGAAGAGGAGGAGGAGGACTCGAGCTTCCTTTCAGTATTTTGCAGCGAAGAAGAAAGTTTGTCGACCTAAAGTTTGCCAAAAATTGAAGTGTGTATTTTGATTTTATTTCTCTCTCTCGTCTTTAATCCCCCCTTTTTTTTAAGCTCCAATAAAATAAGTTCCCCGACCCAGTTTTTTTTCTCTCCTAACTTTCTTTTTGTTCGAATCAAATTCATAAATATTTTCTTTGGGAGCGGAAGTCTAGGAAACGAAGAAGAGTATAAAAGAAAATAAACAGACTGGGTATATATAACCTTGAGAGACGGGAAGCAGGTATCGTGGACAAGGGAACAGACTTAAATTGATGACATTCTCGTAACTAATACGTATAATAAATGGACTCGGACAAGGTCGTTATATTATGCCTACAACTGATAGCAGACGAACAACCAAAATTTGAACTTATTTTTATAATCAGGAATAATGAATTGAATTGGGCAGGCTTTTTTTATGAGTAGAACTGATAACATACAACGAAAATTTCAACGTATTCTTATAATCAGGAATAGTGAATTGAATTGGGCAGGTTATGTTATGCGTAGAACTGATAACAGAGATACTACCATAATCTTAACGTATTCTAATGATCAGGAATAGTGAATTGAATTGGGCTGGTTATATCATGCGTAGAGCTGATAACAGATTACAAGTCAACATCTCAAGGTACGTTAGTGATGATTAAGAATAAAAAATGGATTTGAGCAAGTTATTATATCATGCGCAAAATTGATAATGGTGGACAAGCAAAGTAACTGTTTTTTTCGTAAATTTGATAATATTTTTCAGTAATATGTTTCGTGCGTCTTTTTTTTTCCACGTGTAATTTCACCTCTCCATCATTATTTCCCGTACGTGATTTTTTTTTTCTCCTCCTGTCTTTCTTTTGATTGCGTCGCATTCCTCTCGCATTCTCTCTCCGCCTTTCAGCTTTCCAGAAATAAAAATGTTCCGGTGAATTTAATTTGTTGTTTACGCGTCTCTCTCTCTCTCAATGTGAAATAGGGAATAAAATAAAATAATGTGAAATAAGGAAAAGAAAACGAAAGATCGAGAGAGAGAGAGAGAGAGAGAGAGAGAGAGAGAGAGAGAGAGAGAGAGAGAGAGAGAGAGAGAGAGAGAGAGAGAGAGAGAGAGAGAACCTGCAAAAGATACGTATCACGAGCTAAAAATGATTCCCATAAAATTTCGACAGATAATTCTTTTTCCGTAATGATTCGTTATATTCTGAAATGCGTCAAAACGGATCACTCTTGCAGCCGAACGACAACACGCTCCGAACAACGCAGTAAAACAAAAGCGAAACGACAGACTTAAAGCGATTGCGAGTGAACTAAGTAAAAAGAATAATGAAGAAAAAATTAAATACAAAAGAGCTAGAAATAAAAAAAGAATAATACAATGAAGAGCGAGGATATAATAATAATAATGATTTAAAAGACGACATACATACAAAGAAAAATAGGTTTGATGCATGCATGTGTGTGTGTGTGTGTGTGTGTGTGTGAGAGAGAGAGAGAGAGAGAGAGAGAGAGAGAGAGAGAGAGAGAGAGAGAGAGAGATCCCAACACGTACAAAAATAAGTGAAGCAAATCTATTGACTGATGGAAATAAATCTTGTTCGGGATATCTCAACAACACGATCGCCCTGAGCTAAAAAAGGAGATTTATTCGAGTGTTTTGATACAGTATAAACGTGAGCCAACTGATGGAAGTTTTGCGTGTGAGTGAAAATACTTGTCTTAGACCCGTACGCTCAGATGCTTTCGGCTGTAACGTTAAATATTCCCAAAGGCCACAAAGAAAGTTAGTCGAGTTCTCACGAATGTTTTATTTTCACACTCATAAGAACATAAGGAGACTGCAAGAGGCCGGTGGATAAGCCTTGTAAAACTGCGTATCATTAGGCTCATAAAACTACCAAAGGAGATGCCCACACTCACTTCAATAGCCTTATCAACTGTGCATGTAAGCCTCGAGATGTTAGAGCTCTTTCTCTCCTTCCTCTCTTTTCTCAAACTTCACTCTTTTTTGCCTCTTCTCTCCTTCTCTTTATTACTTTTTTCCTTTTTTCTTTCTTCCCTTTTACAAAACCTTCGCTCCCTCTTTTCCTTTCTTCCTCTTTCCTTTTCTGGTTTACCTTTTCTCTCCTCGCTTACTTTTCTTCTCTTTTCCTGTACGGCGTTTGGAAATGTATATTGTGAGAGACGAAAGAGCTATACTATTACGGGCCTTAACTTTACCTTAACAACCCAACCCTTTTACCCGTACTGCCAAGCCACCCCCCCTCCCGTCCCGTCCCCGGCTTAGGCTCACCGGCGGCTCTTATCACACGAAGCCGCCAAAGCACCAGACGGAGATTAACAAGCTTGTGAGATGCGGATGCTGCGTCACGAATTCATACTCTGCCTCACCCCTTCCCCTCCTCTTAATCCTCCCCCCTTTTCCCTACTTCGCCTTCTCTGGTTTATGCTATCCTGTTTTTTTTTTTCATATTCCTTGTTACTTTTTTTTATTTCTCTCCTCCCTATTTCCATTTTTCTTTCTCTTTTTCACTTTATGATCTATTTTTTTCTTCCCTCCACCTCTCTGCTTTTCTCTTGTTTTTTTTCTGTTATTTTTTTTTTTTTGTTCAATGTCTTAACGTTTTCTTCCTCTTTCCTTCTTTTCTCGCCTCTCCCTCTCCCTTTTTGCTTTCTTTCGTCCTGTTCTCCATTTTTTTTCTTATTATTTTTCCCTTCTCTCCTTCTTCTCTTTGTTACTTTTTTCTTTTTTTCTTTCTTCCCTTTTACAAAACCTTCACTCCCTCTTTTCCTTTCTTCCTCTTTCCTTTTCTGGTTTTCCTTTTCTCTCCTCGCTTGCTTTTCTTCTCTTCCTCCATTTTCAATCCCTCTATTTTTCCCATTGTCCCTTCTCAATTTTTTTTCCCTCCTTCTGTTATTCCTTCTCATCCTCCTTGCCTCTCTTTCCCTCTCTTTCTTACTTTATCTTCTCCTCTTGCCTCTGTATTCTTCTCTCTTCTCCCTTCTCTTCCCTTCTCTTTCTCCTCCCTCCTTCTGTTACCTCTTAAAATTATCTTTCCCTTTCTATCTCTCATTTCCCCTTTCCTCTATATTCTTCTCAGTACTCCCTTCCCTTCCTCCTTCCTCCTTTCTCATTAATCCATTTTGTTAACCCTCCCCTCCTTCCCCTCCCTTCCCTTCCTCCCCATTGCCTTCACACACGCCAATCCTCTCTCCCTCTTCCTCTTTCTCTAACAAGATTCTTCCCCTCTCCTCCTCTTTTGCATCGTCCATATCTGGTGTAATACCCTCCCCTACTTTTCCCCTCTCTCCTCTTCCCTCTCTTCCTCCTCGTTTCAATCTCCCCTCCTCTCCTCTCCTCTGCATTCTCTTATCAATGTCCTCCGTATCCCTCTTCTTTTTTTTTTCTCTTCCTTCCCCTCATTTTCCTTACTCTTCCTACTCTTCCTCTCTTCTCTTCTCTCCTCTGTTTACTTCATCCTTCCCATCCCTTCCATTTCCTCCTTCCTCTCGTTCTCCTTTCTCTTATTTTGCGTTCCCTTTCCTCCCATTTCTGTATCCCTTCGTCTATTCATATTTCCCCTCTTCCAATCCCCTCCCTCTTTTTTTTTCCTCCCTCTCCCTCTTCTTTATTTACTGCCGCCTCCCCTTCACTTCATGTTTATTCTTTATTTCTATCTCTACATTGAAGCTTTGCTAAAAAAAAAGGGAAGAGTATCAGTTTTGCATATTCTACTGATGCGTCGCGAGGGTACACACACACACACACACACACACACACACACACACACACACACGCCACTGAACTTATATCGGATGGATCAGAAAAAAATCTTACTGGAAAATAATGTGAATGATTTTGAACGTTTGGGTTTAATAATAAAAAAAAAAAAAACGATAGGTATTTTGTTTCTTCTATAAGTGAAAATCTAAATATAAGTAATAAAATAAAATAAGAAATAAGATATAATAAAGCGAGAGAGAGAGAGAGAGAGAGAGAGAGAGAGAGAGAGAGAGAGAGAGAGAGAGAGAGAGAGAGAGAGAGAGAGAGAGAGAGAGAGAGAGAGAGAGAGAGAGAGAAATTGAAAGAGATGACAAATGGGGGGAAGAAAGGAGAAGCGAAAACGTGAGAAGTATTAGCAATAAATAACAAAAGAAGGAGAAAGCAAAAGGAAGAAAGAGAAAAAGAATGGGAAGGAGGAGAAAGAAAGATAACAATATACAGAATTTTGGAGGATAAAGTAAAAAAGGAGGAGGAGGAAGAGGAAGAGGAGAGACAGGAAAATGAAGTGAAAAAAAATGTTAAAAGAAAAACATGATAAAGAAGACAAGAAAAAATGATGGCTGATGAGAAGTAGATGATAGAAATGAATGACAGTAATAAAAGGAGAAAAGAAAGATTGAAAGAAAGAGAGGAAGCGAAAGGAACTCGAATAAAAGAAGAGGATGATAATGAAAAAAAAAGACAAAGAAATGGAGGAGAAAAATAAAGAAAAACACCAACTGGAAGAAATAGAAGAACAAGAGAAAGAATAGGAAGACGAATACAAGGAATAGAAGAAAGAAGACAAACCAGAACAACCACAAAAACAAGAAAATGAAAAATAGGAAGACAAGAAGAGGAGGAATAGCAGGAACAAGAACACGGACACAAAAAAAAAGAAGAAAATGAAGAAAAAAAGAATACAAAGAGATAGAGAAGAAGGAAAACAAACCTGAACAGCCACAGGAAGACAAAGAACGGAAGGAAGAATAAGAAGACAAGAAGACAGTGAGGAACAACAACAACAAGCAAGCACAGGAGTAGAAATAATAAGAAAAATAAAAAGGAAAACAAGAAGGAAGAACAAGATTATACGCAGAAAATAAGAGCAAAGGGAAGAAATGAAGGATAAGGAAAAGGATAAGAAGAATAGACAAACATAGACAAAGAACAATGACAACAACAACAACACCAACAAGAACACAGACACGGGACAGAAAAGAGAATAAATGAAAGAATAAGGAAACCGAGAAGAGAAGAAGGAGTCCAGTGAATGAGAAGAAGAACAACAGGCAAACGAAGACAACGAACGATAACAACAGCAACAAAAAAAATAAAAACAGAAAATAAGAAGAAATGAGGGAATAAGAAAACATAGATAAAGAAGGAAGGAGAAGCAGAGAGAGAGAGAGAAAGAGAGAGAGAGAGAGAGAGAGAGAGAGAGAGAGAGAGAGAGAGAGAGAGAGAGAGAGAGAGAGAGAGAGAGAGAGAGAGAGAGAATTAGAAGAAGAGGAAATTAACGAAAAGGAGAAGGCAATACATAAACAAGAACACACACACACACACACACACACACACACACACACACACACACACACATGAGAGAGAGAAAAAAGAATCAAATCACACGACGAAGAAGAATCCCAGCAGGACATCAGCACTTCGGGCCCGAGTCGGGAGAGCAAGTGGCGGGCATGAAGTATTAAACGGCTTAGCTCTCTCCTCCTCCTCCTCCTCCTCCTCCTCCTCCTCCTCCTCCTCCTCCTCCTCGCCCCTGATAGTCTTGCAATATTCAGGCGAGGGTTGCTGCCCGACTTTTCTCTCTCTCTCTCTCTCTCTCTCTCTCTCTCTCTCTCTCTCTCTCTCTCTCTCTCTCTCTCTCTCTCTCTCTCTCTCTCTCTCTCTCTCACGCCTACATATACACTCACACAGTTATATCTCATGCCACTATTTTCTCGGAGTTGTCAATACTGGAAAGGCTAAATAATTTAATCATATATCTCTCTCTCTGTCTATCTATACAGTCTCACACACGTATACATGCACATAGACTCACACATCATATTTTAATCCACTGTTTCCTCAAAGTTGTCAACACCTGAATGACTAAATATTTTCACCAAATCTCTCCCTCTCTGTCTATCAGTTTATCTCTTTCTCTCTTCATCTTCACACCTATGCACTCAATACACCTAAAACCACACTTAGAATACTCACTAAAGATGACAATAGCAGATTATTTGTCCCACTACCCCCTCATACTGTTTCCATTTAATCTTCAGTATTGTTTTTTTTTTCCCTTACAACTTCACTAACGCCCTTTTCAAGAGGTCATTTATCACGCTACACTGGTATACTGTTCCCTTTAACCGTCTATACACCATTGGCACCATTCCTGAACGCACAATATACCCCGAAACACTACACTACAAAGTAAGGTCGACATTGTGTACTGCGTTTCCAGGAGGTCTTTTGTCACACTGCATTCATACACTGATAATCTAGCTCTTAAATTCCGTCGCGATGTTGCCGCTCGTTCTATCTTTTATCGATATTTTCAGGCTGACTGCTCTTCTGAATTTGCTAACTGCATGCCTCCCCCCCCTCCTGCGGCCTCGCCTCACACGACTTTCTGATCAAGCTCATCCCTTTACTGTCCAAACCTCTTATTCGAGAGTTAACCAGCATCTTCACTCGTTCAACCCTCACGCTGGTAAACTCTGGAACGATCTTCCCTCATCTGTATTTCCTCCTGCCTACGACTTGAACTCTTTCAAGAAGAAGGTATCAGGACGCCTCTCCTCCCGAAATTGATTTCTCTTTTTGGCCACTACTCTATTCAGGAGCAGTAAGTAGCGGGCTTTTTTTTTTTCAATGTTGTTTTCTTTTTTTTACGCCCTTGCACTGTCTCCTCTGCTGTAAAAAAAAAAGGCCTTTCCTAACTCCTGAAATGAAGTACACTCCTTATACCATCCTCAAACATCCATAAACACTCCGCAACACACTTACAGTACACGGTGAGGGTGACATTAGCTGTGTAGGGTGTCTCCAGGATGTCATTGGTTAAGGTACGCTAATACACTCACAATACGCCCATTAGACCCTCCCTCCAAACACAGTATACACCTACACCCTCTCTAAACACCCAGAAACACTCAAACACACTTACAGTACACAGCGAGGGTGACATTAGCTGGGTAGGGTGTCTCCAGTAGGTCATTGGTCAAGGTACACTAATACACTCACAATACACTCATTGTACCCTCCCCCCAAACACAGTATACACCTACACCCTCTCTAAACACCCAGAAACACTCAAACACACTTACAGTACACAGTGAGCGTGACGTTGGCCGTGTAGGGCGTCTCCAGCAGGTCGTTGGTTACGCTGCACTCGTACACGGCGCCGCCCTCCTCCGCCGTCACCGTCACCTCGTACGCGTTGAACACCCCGTCCTCGTCCTCGGAGGTGGTGTCGTCCACGAGGCGCCCGTCCCTGTACCAGAGCACCCAGGGTCGTGGATTGCCCCCAGACACACGGCAGGTTAACGTACGCCTCTCCCCCGCTAGAAGAATCTCCCCAGTCTCGTAGCCAGTGATGGTGGGCGGCCCGGGGGGATCTGGGGAGGAGAAAAGGGGTACAGGTGAGGATTGGGGCATAGGTTATAGCTCCGCGTGGCTTCAGTGCTAATCTCTGTCACATTAGCCCAAGTCTGTGGTAGATGAGAACGAAATTAGAAGAGGGATTAGCGTGTTCTTATGAGACATTTGCAAGTATAGGAAGAAGAAGAGGAAGAGGGGGGAGAGAGGAATAGTGGTTATGTGAATAGGGCGTGTGAAAAAAAAGAAAAGAGTGGTGTATTGATAAGAGACGTATGCAAGTAAAAAGAAAAGTAGAAAGAATAGGAGTCAGAAGAAATTAGAAGAAGAAAAATGGTAGAGAGAGAAGGAATAAGGCTTGAAAGAATAGAAAACATGTCGAAAAAAAAAGAAAAAAAGGGGGTGTTAGCAGAGTGGAGGACTAGGGATATGAGGCAAAAGATAAAGACAGAAAAAGCTAAATATAAATGAAGGGATAGAAGGAGAGGTTGAAAGGGTTGAAGGGTTGGAAGGAATGGTAGAGAGTGAAATTGAAGGAAAAGTAAGAGAAGATATGAGGTTAGGGGGGAGAGAGAGAGAGAGAGAGAGAGAGAGAGAGAGAGAGAGAGAGAGAGAGAGAGAGAGAGAGAGAGAGAGAGAGAGAGAGAGAGAGAGAGAGAGATGGAAAGGGATGCAAAGAAGATTAATAGAGAAGGAAGCGAAGAAGGGAAAGAATTATTACAGAGGAGAATGAAAAGAGAGAAAAAAGGAAGGGAGAAAGAGAGGAAAGAGACACCAGAGGAGGAAGGAGGAGGAGGAACAGGAGACAAATTGGCAATATAAAAATGAGAAGGAAAGGAGAAAATGAGAGAGAGAGAGAGAGAGAGAGAGAGAGAGAGAGAGAGAGAGAGAGAGAGAGAGAGAGAGAGAGAGAGAGAGAGAGAGAGAGAGAGAGAGAGAGAGAGAGAATATTAGATTTTGAAAGGTGCCGCTTTAAATCAGTCAACAATACTGTTTACTTGGAGAGAGAGAGAGAGAGAGAGAGAGAGAGAGAGAGAGAGAGAGAGAGAGAGAGAGAGAGAGAGAGAGAGAGAGAGAGAGAGAGAGAGAGAGAGAGAGAGAGAGAACCAGCCTCCTGCCTCACAAAACTTAAGTAGGAGATGAATAACAGATGAGGAGGGAGGAGGAGGAGGAGGAGGAGGAGGAAGAGGAGGCGCGAATGCTTCTCTTCCTCCTCATTCACTATTCACGGAGCTCATTCAGTGGTGTGTGTGTGTGTGTGTGTGTGTGTGTGTGTGTGTGTGTGTGTGTTCGTTCCTATCACTGAAAAGCTGCAAAGCCTTTCACGAAGACGATAAATATTTCGCGTTATCTCCTATGAGAGAGAGAGAGAGAGAGAGAGAGAGAGAGAGAGAGAGAGAGAGAGAGAGAATTGCCCCCTAACTATTGCTACTTACCGATTCATTTCCATTGTATAATTTAGATCTCTCTCTCTGTGTGTGTGTGTGTGTGTGTGTGTGTGTGTGTGTGTGTGTGTGTGTGTGTGTGTGCGTAAGGCCATTCTCCCCCGACTTTCCTCCAACAATAAGTCGACAAACAAGCGTAGGTAAACAGGTAAACAATAAGAAGAAAGAAGATGAAAAGAGAAGGAGGAAGAGATACGAGTCCGAGCTGTTTTTATTTTTTGTTTTCTTTATTTTCCTTTTTCTCTGTATTTTGGGAGCGAGTATCCCAACTGTTTAGGAAGGTTCCGTTCTTTTTTTCATGATAAATACAAACAAAGTAGGAAAGAAATGATATGAAAACTCGTATAGATCTTTGCGTCGTTCATTTTTTTAACGTTTTTTTCGCTCTATTTTCTTTCATTCCTTTTACTCATATTTTTCTTTAATCTTTTCAGCGAATTTTCCCAACTCTCCAGAAAGCTTCAACTCTTTTCACAGATCAACAAATGCTCAAAAGACAGTAAATAGGAAAAGGTGTGAAAAATCCGAGTATAGATCTTTTTGTCATTTTTCTTTACATTTCTCTTCGCGCATTTGTTTCTTTTTCACGTGTTTTGAAAGTGGATTTTGGCGACTGTTTAGAAGCGGTTCAACTCATTTCCCAGACAGACTGACAGAAGGAAAAGATATGATAATCCGGAGTGACTTTTTCGTTTTCTCTTTCTTTACATAATATCTTTATTTTGATTTTGACGAATTGTGAAAGCGACTGTTTAGAAGAGGTTGGACCCGCTTAACTAAGACAGACAGAGACAAGGAAAAGATATGATATTCCTGATCGACTTTATCATTTTCTCTTTCTTTACATATTTCTTTATTTTGATTTTAACGAGTTGTGAAAGCGACTGTTTAGAAGAGGTTGACAGACAGAAGGAAAATATATGATAATCCGGATGACTTTTTCGTTTTCTCTTTCTTTACATATTTTTTTTATTTTGATTTTAACGAGTTCTGAAAGCGACTGTTTAGAAGAGGTTGAATCCGCTTAGCTCAGACAGACAGACACAAGGCAAATATATGAAAATTTGGATTGGCTTTTTCGTTTTCTTCTACCTTGCATATTTCTTTTTTTTTTTACGTATTTTTGATAACGAAATTTGGTATCTGTTAAGTAAGGCTTAATTCTTTCCTGATAAACACACAAACAGACAATAAGAGGGAAAGTGTTTGAAAATTCAGGTGGATCTTTCTGGTCTTAGTTTTTTTTTAGTATTTCTTCAAAAAAATTCAGTTTTTCTTTTATGTTCTCGTTGATTTCTTTTTCACGTATTATGGAAACGAAAATGGCTACTGCTTCATAATTTTAAACTCTTGCGACACACATTAGACTATATTTGTAAGTAGAAAGAAGAAAGATATAAGAATACTCGATCCATTCTTATAGCTATTTGCATCCTCTTTTACGTTTAGTATATGTGGCTTCTGTTTCGAAATTTTGAACTCTCTCAACAAACTAGAATATATTTGTAAGAAGAAAGAATAAAGATATAAGAATACTCGTTCCATTCCTGCAGCTATTTGCATTTCTTTTTCGTTTAATATATATGGCTACTGTCTCGAAATTTTAAACTCTCAACACACTGTAGAATATATTTGTAAGAAGAAAGAATAAAGATATAAGAATACTCGTTCCATTCCTGTAGCTATTTGCATTTCTCTTTCACTTATCTATTCTTTATTTAGTTTGCTTTTCCTCGTATTCGGCAAGCGATAATCGGCGACTGTTTCGTCAGCTCGGCCTCCCTCCCAGCAGCTCATCCCCTCGTGCGTATAAATATTGAAATTGGCATAAAAGGAGCGAGAGTGTGATGCTGAAGCTGATATATATATTTTGCTTTATTAATTGAGGCCAAAAGTGTGGCGCGCTGCAGAGTATTCATGATTTATTTAGTTTTTGTTTGATAATTCGTTTTATTTTTTGGTGAGTGACAATAAAAAAAATAATAGTTCGGTTAGCGTTCACACACACACACACATATAGACACAGACAGACAGACAGACAGACAGAGAGAGAGAGAGAGAGAGAGAGAGAGAGAGAGAGAGAGAGAGAGAGAGAGAGAGAGATCGCTATCATCATGTTTGTCCACGTTACACAGTTTCTATTTTTCTTCCTCACCTCTCTCTCTCTCTCTCTCTCTCTCTCTCTCTCTCTCTCTCCTCCTCCACTCTCTCCCTCCCTCCTCGCAGCAAAGGTGGTTTATGGGGGGCTATTGTATTTTGCTGGCCTCGTAAACTTCTCGGAATTTAACTTTGTCCATCCATTGCAGGTTTAATTTTCTCCTCTCAAGTCATGCTGTTTAGGGGGTTCATTTTGGGTGCGGGGGAGGGGAGGGAGGAAGGGATGGTGTGTTTGGGGCTGGGTTTGTGTGTGTGTGTGTAGGGGGAGGGGGGGGGGGGTTGTGTGTGTGTGTGTGTGTGTGTGTGTGTGTGTGTTCATATCTTGTTGTTCCTGTATTTTTCCTCTATTAATTTTCACATAGTTTTCTCCCTCCTCCTCCTCTTCCTCCTCCTCCTTCTCCCTCTCTTGTCTCCCTTCCTCTCTCTTTCACTTACTTTTATACGTTATATTGCTTGCTCTCTCTCTCTCTCTCTCGCCTTTTCATTTTTTATTCTATTCATTACTCCATTTCTTTTTTCTTGGCATTCAAAGCGTTTTATTTAGATGTGTCCTCTCGGCCCACTCTTCCATTCACTCACTCACTCACTCACTCACGCACTCACTCACTCCTGCCTTTCACTATGCAAACACTCACTCACTCACTCACTCTCTCGTGTCCACTGTCAATGCTCCATGCACTCAGTCAGTCAGTTAGTCAGCCAGTCAGTTAGTGAGCTACTCTGTCAGTTAAGTTTTTCGTCTGTCAGTTAGTCAGTCCCAGTTAGTTTTTAATTCATCTTTTATTCACTTATTACATCATTCAGTCAGTCAGTAAAGCAGTTAGTTTGTCAGCCAGTCAGTCAGTGAGTAAAAGGCCGTCAGTCACTCAGTCAGTTAGTCAGTTAGCAAGTTAGTTATTCCGTCTATCAGTCAGTCAATAAGTCAGTCAGTCGGAAGGTCTGGCAATCGTTAATGCAATTAGTCAGTCAGTCAGTTAGTCAGTAAGTCAGTCAGTCAGTCAAAAGGTCGGTCAATTATATTAGCAGTCAATCAGTCAGTCAGTCAGTAAGTCAATCAGAAGGTCTGTCAATTGTATATCAGCCAATAAGTCAGTCAGAAGGTCAGTCAATTGTTTAAGCAGCCACTCCGTCAGTCAGTCAGTCAGCCAGTTAGTAAGTCAATCAGAAGGTCAGTCAATTGTTTAAGCAGCCAGTCAGTCAGTCAGTCAGTAAGTCAATCAGAAGGTCAGTCAATTATTTAAGCAGCCAGTCATTCAGTCAGTTAGTCAGTCAGCCAGTCAGTAAGTCAATCAGAAGGTCAGTCAATTGTTTAAGCAGCCAGTCAGTCAGTCAGTCAGTAAGTCAATCAGAAGGTCAGTCAATTATTTAAGCAGCCAGTCATTCAGTCAGTCAGTAAGTCAATCAGAAGGTCAGTCAATTGTTTAAGCAGCCAGTCAGTCAGTTAGTCAGATAGTCAGTAAATCAGTCAGGCAGTCAGTAAGTCAATCAGAAGGTCATTCAATTATATAAGCAGCCAATCAGTCAGTAAGTCAGTCAGAAGGTCAATATGAGAAGGGCAATATGAGCAGTCAGTCAGTCAGTCAGTCAATCATTCAGTCACTCATTTTTACGTTCACAAACCTACTCCCCACCATCATCACCACCACCACCGCCACCACCACCACCGCCACCACCACCACCACCACCTTCTGCCTCTCGCACAAATCAGAAATGGACGCGAACGAAAACTCAGGCGAAAAAAAGTCTAATATTCCCCAAACCTTTTCGTCCGCCGCCCATCAGGTTTAGTGTGGGAGTTTCCGGCTAAATGAACGGATATTTAAGGGAAAGAAAAACGCGAAGTGATAAAAAGGAAAGCAGATGGTAGAATAGAAGAAAAGAAAATATGCCTCCCTTACCATATGTTTCTTATTCTCTCCTTCTTCTGTTTTTGCCATATACTATTTATTTTCCATTTTTTTCCTTCTCTTTATTTATCTCTCAATATTTTCTGCTTTACTCATTTTCTTTACATTCTCCTTTCTTTTCCTTCTCCCTTCTCTTCCCTACTTTACTTTCTTTCCCCTTTTACTCTTTCTTTCTTCCTTTCTTTATTTCTTTATTTCATTTCTCTCCTTCTATATCCCTTAGCTTCCTTCATTTATTTTTATTCTCCTTCTCCTTTCCTTCCTTTCTCTCTCCCCCTCCTTTTCTTCTTTCTCTTCCCTTCTTCCACTTCTCTCCTTCTATACCTCTCGGTTTTCTCTCTTTTTTTGTTTTCTCCTTCTTCTATCCTTCCCTTCTCTCTCCCCTTCCTTCTCTTCTCTTTTCCATCTTTTCATCCCCTCATTTCCTTCTCCTTTCCTTTCCCTTCTTCCCATTTCCTTCCTTTTTTCATTATTTTTCCACCTCCCACCTCCTCCATTTCTTCTAGTTCCTCTTTCTGCCTATTTCTCTCATCTTTCCTCCCTTCACTCTCCTCTTCTCCCTTTCTATCCCCACCCTTTCTCTTCTACCTCCTTCTCCCTTCTTTCATTCCCGTTTTCCCTCCTCTCCCTGTTCTCCGCTCATCATCTTAATTTCCTAACTTCTCTCTTTATCCATTCTCCTTCACTCTTTCTCTCTCCCTCCCTTCTTTCCTCCCCCTCTTCCTTTCCTCCTCACACACTTTTCGTTTCCCTCTGCACCTTCTTTTCTCTCCTCTCTTTCCTCTCTGTTTCAGCTGCAATACTCCTTTCCTTCTCTCCCTACCTCCTTCCCTCTCTCTCTCCTTGTACCTTCTTCTCTGCGTTGAATTTCGGATGTTAAGTTTGCATCGGGTTTCAGCAAGGGCGTTCACTTAACCGGATTTATAAACGGACCGGCCGGGAGTGTTAAAAGGAGGAGGAGGAGGAGGAGGAGGAGGTGGAGGAGGAGGAGGACGTGTCTGAGTAAGAGCTTATGGGAGACTGGGGGAAATGAAGTAGCTGGGAGAAGGAAAGGAATTGGGAGAAGGAAATAAGACCTCTTAGTGAATGGGGGAGAAGAAGAAGAAGAAGAAGAAGAAGAAGGTAGTACAGGAGGATATAAAGGAAATTAAGAAGGAAAAAGAAAAAAAAAGTAGAAACGTGCAAAAAGTACATTAGAAAAAAAAACAAGAATGAAGAGGAGCTGAAGGTACAGAAGAAGGAGGAATAATAGGAGGAGGAGGAGGAGGAGGAGGAGGAGGAGCAGTAGGAGGAGGGGGAGGGGGAGAAATGCGGAATTATACCTCGAAAAAACAAGGTAGGCGAGTTTTGCCGGAGAGAGAGAGAGAGAGAGAGAGAGAGAGAGAGAGAGAGAGAGAGAGAGAGAGAGAGAGAGAGAGAGAGAGAGAGAGAGAGACGGACACTTTTGGGAGAAATTGTAAAGCAGAGTTTATGGTGTAGCGACTTTTGTTAGCTGAGTGTGAGTTGCCGAGGGAGGGAGGGAGAGATGGAAAGAAGAGAGAGCAAGAGGAAGGGAGGGAAGAGGAAGGAGGAAGAAAAGGTAATGGAAAGGAAGGGTGGGAGGCAGAGAGAGAGAGAGAGAGAGAGAGAGAGAGAGAGAGAGAGAGAGAGAGAGAGAGAGAGAGAGAGAGAGAGAGAGAGAGAGAGAGAGAGAAAGAAGAGAGAGGAAGAGGAAGGGGGACGAAAAGGTAAGGGAAAGGAAGGGTGGGTGGCAGAGAGAGAGAGAGAGAGAGAGAGAGAGAGAGAGAGAGAGAGAGAGAGAGAGAGAGAGAGAGAGAGAGAGAGAGAGAGAGAGAGAGAGAGAGAGAGAGAGAGGCAATGGAAAGAGTAAAAATGGGGAAGAGATGGAGGGAGGGAAGGGAAAAGAGAAGGCAAGGGTGATTCTTATTCGGTTTTTAATACATATAGAAAGGACGTGGCTTAAAATTTTCATGTGTTTTTTCGTGAATGATCAAAAGGGGAAAAAGCATATGTAAAAAAAAGGAAAAATATGATAAATTGGGGTCATTTGTCTTTATTTTTTCATTTTGGGTTCGTTTGTTTTATGTGTTTCCTTTACCTGTGTTTTTTTGGCTTCCTATTAACGTTTTTTTTTTTTTAATATCTGACAAAAAAAAAAAACGAACGGTCAAATGGAGTCATATGTCTTCCATTATTCCGTTTTTCTGTTATTATTTTTTTTTTATTTATTTATTTATTTTATTTTATTTTATTTATTTATTTTATTTTTTACCTATAGCGCCGGTAGGCTTTTCTTGAGGGGCCTAGATGATAGTCGTCCCCAGCCCGTCATGGCGCAGGTAAGCATTTATAGTGGCGCCATTTTCTCGTATCTCTCTTATCTTATCTTTATCTGTGTTTTCTGCCTTCCTCTTTACCAACTGCTTTTATCGCTGCCACTTTTACCTAACTCAGAAAAACTAGAATTCCAAAACGCGTCCAAATAAAATGATTAATGTTATTGATTTTATTTTCCGACCTCGAATATATATCTGAAAATGACGAGTGATGCTTTTTTTTATTGATGTCCGTTTTTATCTGACCTATCAAAAGGGGAAGCTTGAAAACATAAGAAAAAAGCTTTGCAAAAACTACAAATTTGCTCTTCAGATTTTAAATTATAATTATTTGCCATTTTTTTTTTGGTTTTCTTTTTATATATGTTTTTCTCTTTTCTAGTTTTATTTTTACCTTCCATAAAAATACTCGTAAAAACACTAATTTGCTCCTCATTTTTTGAAGTTGTTACTCTTTATTACCCTTTTAATCGTTTTCTTATTTATTTTACGTTCTTGAAATGTGGAAAAAAACATACAAAACATATAAAAAAAAACTAATTTGATGTGCAGACTTTCATTTTGTCATTCTTTGGTACACTTTTTATCGTTTCATTTTTTTCTTCCGTTCGTTAAATGATTTGAAAAGGCGACGAATAATTTTTTTTTCGCATGGTGAACAGGTAGGAAGTAATTAGCTCTAGAGAACTTTCAACTATTATTCTTTCATATTTTCTTTATCGTTTCCTTTTTTACCTTCCCTTTACCAACCCTGCAGTGGTTTGGAAGGTGACGATCCATATTTTCGAAAGGTTGACGACTCATTTTTTTTCTTCAGGTGAACAGAAGGGAACTTTTCTCTTATTAGCCAGTTCGAGGAAAAGTTGAAAGGAAAAGGAGGAGGTGGTGGTGGTGGTGAGGTGGTGGTGAGGAGGTGGTGGTGGTGATGGCTTTGATGCGTTTGTAAAGGTTATGGTGGTGGTGATGGTGGTAGTGGTGGTAGTGAAGGCTTTGTTGCGTTTTGTAAAGGCTATGGTGTTGATGGTATTTGTAAAGGTGGTGGTGGTGGTGTTGAGGGTTGGTGCTTTTAACATGATTGTAAAGGTGGTGGTACTGGTGGTGATGGTGACAGTGGTGGTGGTGGTGGTGGTGATGATGGTGTTGAGGGGTAGTGTTGAGTCTCCTGCGGTCAGTCAGTTTATTTATATGGAAATCGTTTACCGAGAAATGAGGAGAAGGGGAAAAAGGGAGTTTGTGTGATGGATGGATAGGGAGAGTGAGAATAACCTATATGTAGAGGAAGAGGAGGAGGAGGAGGGGGGGGGGGGAGGGGAGAGTAGAGAAAAAGAAATGAAGAAGCTAATAATGAGACAGGTAGATCAATAGATAGATACATACAAAGATGCAATAGATAGAACGGTAGATAGATAAATAGACAAATAGATAGATAGACAGTCGAATAAATATACAACTGTTAGTAGATATTAATGGACACTTATATTGCTTGCTACATAAATAAATTGATAGATAGATAGATAGATTGATAGATATATAGATAGAAAGATAGATGAGAGAGAGAGGAGAGAGTGACCTTTAGACAAACTGTAACACATTCATAAGATTTAGACACACACACACACACACACACACACACACACACACACACACACACACACACAACCCCTACACCCCCTAAACACGAACACGGACACTCACGCAGCACGGACAGGGTGATGCTGGCGTGCAGGCCGTGGGGCAGGTCGTGCAGGGCGGGGTGCACGGCATGGCAGGCGAACACCTTCCCGTCATCTGCCGCCGACGCCTCCACCACCAGTTGGCTCCTCAGACTCCACCGCCGCGCTAGACTGCTCGCCTCCACTCTGTCCTCTTGTAGCCCTGAAGTGGAGAAAGAGAAAGAGGTCAGGTGGAGTTAGTAATGTTAGCTTCCATGTTCTTGAAGACGAAAGTTAGGTCACCGTTGCCAGGTTGTTGTACTCAGAGCATCATATTTATTGTTTTTGACACTTAATTATTGCCAAAAGACACCAGAAATTAACGATCTTAACGACAACTATAAATGAATCTCGTTATTGGGGTGTAAGAGACAGTTTCTGGGTGGGAAAATGTCAAATATAAGAGCCTGAGCAGGACGATCTGGCACCTTTGAGTTAGGTTCCATGATATTGAAGGTGTGAGAGTGTAAGAAGTGGGCAAAGAAAAGAGAGTAAACTGTTTCGACTAAAGGGGTCAAGCAAGGCAAGAAAGGGAGATTATCAAAAATATGTTAGGGTGTGAAAGGGACAAGGAAAAAGATTAAGAGTATTTCGAGTAAGGGGAGTAAACAAACGGGCCGAGGAAAGAGAGTGAAAATATTTCGATTAAAGGGTTAAGGAAGGGAGAGCACAAAAAATGTATGAGGGTGTGAAAGGGACGAGGAAAAACGTTAAGAGTATTTCGAGTAAGGGGAGTAATGGAGGGAGATATGTGTAGAAAATATGAAGGCGTAAAGAAAAGGGAAGATAAATTTTTGACTACAAGGGAAAAATGAGGGAAGTGTCTAAAAAGATTTGAGGGTATAAGGAAAGGGAGGGAGAATGTCTGAAGTAAGGGTAGTAAGGGAGGAAGCTGTGTAGAAAGGTGTGAGGGTGTGAAAAGGCCAAGAAAAGGGAGTAAGAATATTATGAGTCAGGGGAGTAAGGGAGGAAGCTGTGTAGAAAGAAGAGGGTGTAAAGAGGACAAGATAAGGGAGATAGAATATTATGAGTAAGGGGAGGATGGGAGGAAGCTGTGTAGAAAGGTGTGAGGGTGTCAAAAGGCCAAGAAAAGGGAGTAAGAATATTATGAGTCAGGGGAGTAAGGGAGGAAGCTGTGTAGAAAGGTGTGAGGGTGTGAAAAGGCCAAGAAAAGGGAGATAGAATATTATGAGTAAGGGGAGGATGGGAGGAGGCTGTGTAGAAAGGTGTGAGGGTGTCAAAAGGCCAAGAAAAGGGAGACAGAATATTATGATTAAGTGTAGTAGGAGGGGGATATGTGTGGAAAGGTGTAAGAGAGAGGGATGATTCGAATCCAAGAGTAAAACGGAAATGGAAATAGAGATACAAAGAATAAAGCACTGACCTAAAAATTGCAGAAAAAACATATCTACAGAAAGGCGTGAGAGGAAACAGAGGTGAGAGCCATAAACATTTACCCAGAAAGCTACAGAAAAAAAACATATCTAGAAAGGCATGAGACTAAACCAAGATAGACAGAGAGAAAAAAATAATATAAAAGCTGAGGGAAATGCTAAAGGGAAGCACTGAAAGAATATGGAAATAGAAAATATACTAAGAAATTTGAAATACATAGAAAAAAAATGTAGAAAGAGAGAATAATTATACTAAGTGGGAAGAATGAGGAAGCTACAGGACGCGAGAGAAAGTGAGGGAGAGAGGAAGCGTGTGGGAGAAAGTGGAGGTAATGACTGTTTGAATTAAAGTGAGGTGATGAATATTAATTAGAGATGAGTTCGTGAAATGAAATCAGGGAATTTTATTTGAAGAGAGAACGAGAGAGAGGGAGGGAGGGTAAGAGAGAGACAGATAAACAGAGACAGATAGAAAAACAGACAGAAACATAGAACATAAAGACACTGGATAAAGAGACAAAGAAAAACATACAAAAACATTCAAACAAAGATTAGATACACGGAAAATGAGATAAAAGGAGAAGAAAAAACACATATAAGTACGAAAATGAATCAAATAAGAAAAAAAAACACTTAAAAAAACCGGAGAGACATAGACAGATTAAATAGACAAATAGAGGAGATAGATAAGTAAGAAAACAATACAAATAAGTGAAAAAAATCAAAATAGAATAAGTTAGAAGGTCCTTAGCAAGCTCTTAGTGAACGGAAACTGATAATATTGGAACTGATCTCAGGAAAATTGTCTGGAAAGGAAGATCTTGTAAAATAACCCAAGAAAACACACCAACGCAAAGAAACTCGAGGACAAATCAGTGAAGCAAATGGAGATACGAAGAAAATAGAGATGAAGCGGAGGAGAGGAGATAAAAGGGAAGAGAAAAAGAGAAACGGCAAGGAGTGAGGGGGAAGTGATTAACAGGAGAGGGGGAAAATAAGGGATAGAGGAGATAAATACTAATAATGAAGATATACGAAGCAGTAAAGTCAAGAGAAGATATGGAAGGAGTGTAGGCAATAGTAATGGGTGCGAGAGAGAGAGAGAGAGAGAGAGAGAGAGAGAGAGAGAGAGAGAGAGAGAGAGAGAGAGAGAGAGAGAGAGAGAGAGAGAGAGAGAGAGAGAGATAGAGAGAGAGAGAGAGAGAGAGAGAGAGAGAGAGAGAGAGAGAGAGAGAGAGAGAGAGAGAGAAAGAGAGAGAGAGAGAGAGAGAGAGAGAGAGAGAGAGAGAGAGAGAGAGAGAGAGAGAGAGAGAGAGAGAGAGAGAGAGAGAGAGAGAGAGAGAGAGAGAGAGAGAGAGAGAGAGAGAGAGAGAGAGAGAGAGAGAGAGAGACACACACACACACACACACACACACACACACACACACACACACACACACACACACACACACACACACACACACACACACACATCTAGCAAGGAAAAAGGAAACGACGAAGATGATAACAAGAAGATGAGAAAGAATGGGAAATAGGCAATAAGAGAAACGAAATGAAGAATAAAGAGGAAACGAGATGAGCGATTATGGAAGGAAATATGAATAATAGAGATGATGAGAGAGAGACGGTGAAGATTATATTAAACGCTCAGAAGATAATGAATGAAGAGAGACTTATAATGAATGAAGTGTTGTGGAAAGGAGGAGAGAAGAAGAAAGGCGGGAGGGGAGGGGAACATGGATTAACTACGGAAAACTAGACAAATAAACACGATTTTTTTTTTTTTTTTTTTACAGTAGAGGAAACGGTTCAAGGAAAACAAAGGAAACAATAATGAAAAAAAAAAGCCCGCTGCTCACTGCTCCTACAAAAGAGGTAAGAGGAGTGGCCGAACGTATTAATCAACGTATTATGATATTGATAAATGAATGCATAGCGGAGTTTAGAGATACAAAGAATTTAATACGCGACACAGGGATAAAAATAAGGTTTACGTAATAAGTATGAACAGTAAAAGCGGTAAAAATGTCGGGAAAAAGCTGCGTATAAAATTGTACAACGAATTCGCAGCTGAGTTTAAAATACAAATAACTAATATGTACTACAAGGATTAAAAAGAAACACTGTAAGAATATATATAACGAAAACTATCTGAAACTAAAGGGATTCAAGTAGTAAAACAAAGCTAAGTACGTGATTATAAAATGAATACTCCGTGAAAATCAAAGATACAAAATACAAAATGGAGGTATATGATATTATGTATTGATATGAAACAATGGAGGGGAATTGTGGGAAGCAGGAATGATGAATAAAGTATGAAAATGATAGTAAAATGGATATGCAGTGGATAATATAGATAGTACAGGTATAAATCAATCTATAGTAAGACAAGTCAGGTAGATTGAGCTAATTATAGGATGTAGAAATTATAATCAGTTCAAATTAAGGATAAAACAGTTATCGAAGGTAGCGGGTAAATATGTGTAGATAGCAGCGGCAAAATGCTAATGATCCATTAATAGAATCAGATGGAGAAGATAAGGTGGAAGGTTATGAGCTGCGAGTCGTGTGTTTATGTATTATGTATTATGTGTATGTATGTAAATAGGTATGTTTGTATGTGTGTTCGCATATGTTTATAGGTATACGTATGTGAGTATATGACTTTCTGTGTATGTGAATGTATTGATATGTATGCGTGTGTATGTATGAATATAGATATGTGTGTATTTATGTTGGTATGTAGGTATGAATATTTTTGTATGTTCGTTTTTGTGTAGGTATATGTGTTAGTATGTATAAATATAGATATGTATGAATATGTGTGTGTCATGTTTTTGTATAGGTTTTTGTGTGTGTATGTTTGACTATAGGGGTGTATGTATATATGTAGGTATGTGTGTATGTATGAATATTTGCGTGTATGTCTTGTGTGTGTGTGTGTGTGTGTGTGTGTGTGTGTGTGTGTGTGTGTATAACTATAAGGGCGTTTGTTTTGCATATGTATGTGTGTATTCGTATATATCCTACTTAAACGTTTAAAATGAGCCGATGACGTTTTATAACCAATGACTAGAACGAAAAAAATCACACCTTCTTATCTTATTAAGCGGATTAACAAGGAATGCAAAGTTTTTCATTTCGGGAATTTCCGAAGAGAAAGTTTCGTTTAATTGCATAGATCTCACCGACGCAGGGATAAAAAAAAGTCTTCCAATATTATCATAGAACTCCAAAGTTAAAATTCCCATCAAATTCCGTGATTCCCTTTCTCCTTATCTATCTCTTCCCTCCCTCCTGCCTTCCCTCCCTCCTTCTGCTTATCTATATCCCCTCTTCCCTCCCTCTTCTTTCCTGTTTCTCTCCTTTTTCTCTCCCTCTTACCCTATCCATCTATCTTTTTCTCTCTCTTCCCTCCTTTCTCTCCCTCCCTCTGCTTATCTGTGTCCCCCCTTCCCTCCCTCTTCTTTCCTGTTTCTCTCCTTTTCCTCTCCCTCTTACCCTATCCATCTATCTTTTTCTCTCTCTTCCCTCCTTCCTCTCCCTCACTCTCCTTATCTATATCCCTCCTTCCCTCCCTCTTCTTTCCTGTTTTTTCTCCTTTTCCTCTCACTCTCACCCTCTCCATCTCTCTTATTCTCTCTTCCCTTCCTCCCTTCATCTCTCCTTCTCTGTCTCTTTCTCCTCATTAGCCCTCTCCCTACCTCAGTCATTTCCTTCCATAATCCCTTCCCTCCCTTTCTTCCTATCTCCCTCTTCTCTCCCTCCCTTCCTTTCTTTCCATTCTTCTCTGTTTTCTCTTTCGTTAGCTAGCCATCTCTCTCTCCCTCAGACATTTCCTTCCATCCACCTTCTTCTCCCTCCTTCCTTCCTTCCTCCCTTCCTTTCTTCCTTTCTCGTAAGCTCTTCCTCTCCCTGCTTACCACTGTGCCTTCCTCAACATTTTTTTTAGTTCTCCCTCTCTCTTCTTACTCTCTTCATTCTCCCTCATTCCTCTTATCCTCCCAGCTCATTCTCCTGTCCTCCTTTCACCCCCTTCCCCTCCTCCTCCTCCTCCTCAAAACCCTCTTCTGCTCCACTTCTCTTATTGACTTTGTAATTTTACGTTTAATGTAATCAGAAGGGTTTTTTTCATGTTAGCGGGAATGCAAGCAGACTTTTTTTATTCCTAGTCTTCGCCTACATTAACTGTCTTTTTATTTGGGTTACTACTTGTCTTATTTCTCGACTGCTTTTCGTGGTGTTAATTTATGGATTCTCCCTTATAAGATATACACTTCGAACGCTATAGCTAGGGAAGTTTATGATGTTGGATTTTTTTTTCTTGTTTCTTCCTTATATTACAATACGCATTTAGAACTCTATATGGCTTGGACATGTAAAGAGAGCAAGGGAGAATACAGTGCTGGGAGTTTTGGAGAGATTGGAGGGAGAAGGAAGGAGACCAGTTTATGATGGAGTATTTTTCTTGTTTCTTTCTTATATGACAGTACGCATTTAGAACTCTATATGGCTTGGACATGTAAAGGGAGCAGGGGAGAATACAGTGCTGGGAGGCTTGGAGAGATTGGAGGTAAAGGGAAGGAGACCAGTTGATAGACCTAGGAAAACATGGAAAAGGTGTATACAGGAAGACTTGGCATGGATGGGATTGGATGAGCATCGGGCAGAAGACAGAATAGAATGGAAGAGAGCCATAAAGCGTCCAACCGCTCAGGAGGAGTGAAAACGGACGTTAAACGAAATGATGATGATGATGATGATATGGCTAGACAAGTTTGTGATGTATGGAGATTTTTAGTGTTTCAGTCGAAGGAAAACCACCTGCTGCTTCTCAGTCGTCTTTCCTTAACGTCTTTGCCATGGTGTAACTTTATGGTTCTTACTTGATATAGCTCACATCAGGAACTCAATGGCAAAGGGAGGGAGGTACGTACTGCAGGGAAGGAGTTTTCAGGTGTTTAAGTCGATGGAAGGTCACGCATTATTTCTGAGTCGTCTTTTTCTAACCTATTTGTGTCATGGTATTAGTTTATTATTCCTCCCTAAGATAACGCGCACCTGGAACTCGCTACCAAATGAAGATTCAAGCTGCAGGGAAGTAGTCGTCTGGAGTTTTTAGTGGATTTTCTCTAACGTCTTCGTCATGGAGCTAGTTTATTCTTCCTTCCTTAGATAGGTCGCAGTTGGAACCCTTTAGCTAGGCAATGCTCATGCTACAAGTAGTTTTTAAATATTCAGGTGGAAGTTCTCCCTGTTTCTGAACCGTCACGCCCAACCAATATTTCGAGAAGGGCGGAAAAAAAAATTGGAAGGGCGAGAGTTGTGAGGAAGGGAAGAGTCCCAGTGTTCAAGATGTGGGGCACCGCTTTGAAAAGGCTCTCGGGCGTGTTCCGGGTTGTTTTATCAGCCTGGCGGTGGCTTGACACGGCCGCGGCGCCCTTGAAGAGAAGAAAGCACCCGAGAGAACTTGACCGATGCTATGAACATAAGAACATAAGGACGCAGGAGTCTACAAGAGGCCGGTAGGCCTGTACAAGGCAGCTTCTTTGACCCTAAGCTCCCGTGTATCTAACCCCACCTAATATCGCTGTCCATGAATTTATCTAGTCTATTTTTTAATGTGACAATTGTATTGGCACTCACCACATGACTGCTAAGCCTATTCCACTCATCCACCACCCTGTTAGTAAACCAAATTTTGCCTATGTCCCTGTTGAATCTGAATTTATCCAGTTTAAACCCATTACTTCGTGTCCTACCCGGTTCTCTTACCAACAAAACCTTATGAATGTCTCCCTTATTAAAGCCCTTCATCCATTTATAAACCTCGATCATGTCTCCACGCACCCTTCGCCTTTCTAGAGAATGCAAGTTTAACTGTTTGAGTCTTTCCTCGTATGGCAAGTTTCTCAACCCCTGAATCATCTTAGTCATCCTCCTCTGCACCGATTCTAACATTTTGATATCCATTCTATAGTAAGGTGACCAGAACTGAACCGCATAGTCAAGATAAGGTCTAACTAATGCTAAATATAGTTTGAGGAAGACTTCGGGGCTTCTGTTGCTTACGCTCCTTGAAATAAATCCCAATACCCTATTAGCTCGATTTCTAGCTTGAATGCATTGTGCCCTTGGACGGAGATCAGAGCTCACTAAGACCCTAAATCCCTCTCGCACCCAGACCTGCTTATGAGAGTGTCATTTAAGCAATAGTTAATAATGTGTGGCTTAAAAAGATCGTTTTATTTATGGGAGGGCGAAGCGTGCGGGAATATTGGAGTTAGTTCTCTGTTCGTGTTTATCTAAATATCTTAATGCGATTGTGTGTTGCATCGTAGTTGTTTAGGATGCATGAGGATGTTCTCCTTTTCTGTTCCTTACGATATAATGCTTCTTAGATTGATTTGGGTCTTTCATTGTATCGTTTGTTGCTTTGTGAATTTTGAAGATTAAGTTAAATATTTTCTTTCCAGTGTTTGTGTCGTTTCAGTTATTTTTTCAGGATTCACATAAATAACTTCATTTTATTCTTTGTTGCACTGTATTATTTTTTATTCATTTACTCAGGATGGACGCGTGGAGCTTGCTCGGGAGGACCGCCGGGGGTATGGACGGCGAGTGAGTGAAGCGACGCACCCCCGGACGTATGCCCCCCAATAGTTAGTTATCTAGTTCCAGTTCTCTTGTTTATGTTATAACTCATTTATATATTTTCATTATGTCTCGCATGGCAGTTTTTTTTCAGATTTACTCATATTTTCATTGTATTTCGTACATCGTGGTTTTTTTTAAAGGATTCACATAGTTATGTCATTGTTGCATCATAGCTTTTTTTTATTGTCTTTATATTATTTTGCATTGGAGTTGATGTGATTTAGTTATTTAGATATTTTCATTGTAATTTCTTTATAGTGTAGCTATACTGTAAGACTCACGTAGTTATTTCCGTCACGCCGTTTGAAGCATTGTAGTCGCCGCCGCTGTGCCCGGAGCTCTGCGTGGCGCGGTTGTTAGCAGCGGCCGTGTTGTTCCTTAGCGCGGATCAAAGGTTGGGTGTCTATATCAGGCGACGCACGGCTCGGGGCGGCACACGGGGCCCTCAGCCTCTCTTGTACCTCGTGCTGACACTCTTGTATTTCTTTTCCCTTTGTTTTCCATATCCATCTACTACTACTTACCTACCTATCCTCCACCTCCTCTGCTTCCTCCTACTCCTTACCCTCCTCCTCTCTCTCTCTACCTCCCCGGTCTAGTTCAACAAAGTACCCCTTCGAAGCAGGTAACCTCGTTAAGAACCTAAAGCCTCTATATTACCCTCTCCTCCTCCTCCTCCTCCTCCTCCTCCTCCTCTTCCATCTCTTCTTCTTCTTCTTCTTCCTCCTCCTCTCCTGGCGGCACCTCCTAATCATCATCCATTTCCTTCTCCTCTTCATCTTTTCTTCCTGTTTATCCCTGCCATAGTCTCTTCCGCAGCTCCTTCTCCTCCTCCTCCTCCTCCCCCTCCTCCTCCTCCTTCTTCTTCTTCTCCTCCTCCTCCTCCTCCTCCTCCTCCTCCTCCTCCTCCTCAACACTCCTGCTCCTCCTCCTCCTTCGTGCTCCTCCTCCTCACCTCCTCGGCTCCTCAGTAACAATGACCGTACAACTGAGGAGGAGGAGGCGGTGGAGAAGAAGGAGGAGGAGGAGGAGGAGGAGGAGGAGGAGAAGGAGGAGAAGGAGAAGGAGGAGGAGGAGGAGGAGGAGGAGGAGGAGGAGGAGGAGGAGGAGGAGGAGGAGGAGGAGGAGGACAAAAGGAGAAATGCAAGAAGGAAATTTAATGAAGAAAAGATTTATGATGATGTAGGAGAAGGGGAAGAAGACGAGGAAGAAGAAGAAGAAGAAGAAGAAGAAGAAGAAGAAGAAGAAGAAGAAGATGGAAAATAATAATAAGAACAATAAGATAAAGAAAAAGGAGAAAAAGACCATGAACAAAAATCTAAAACCAGAGGAGCAAAAAGAAAGGAAGAAGTATTAAAAGAGGAATAATAGCAAAATGAAAGATGAAAAAAATAATTAAAGGAAAGAAGAGCACTAGGAGTCTTTGTGGCTATTATCGAACAGGAAAAAGAAGAAGAAAGACAAGAAGAAGAAGAAGAAGAAGAAGAAGAAAACGTGAATGAGGACAAAGGGAAAGGATATGAGCAGAGGGACAAAGATGGAGGAGGAGGAGGAGGAGGAGGAGGAAGAAGAAAAGGAGAAAGAGGAAGAGAGGGTTCGCAGGTTTAAGCAAAAGACACATGCAAGAAATTATGTTGAGGACGATGAAGTTAGTGAAGAAGAGGAGAAGAAGGAAGAGGAAGAAGGGAAGGAGGAGGAGGAGGAGGAGGAAGAGGAGATGCAACAGAGACGTAAGAGGATGAGGATGCGAAGAACGAGGAGGAGGAGGAGGAGGAGGAGGAGGAGGAGGAGGAGGAGGTAACGTAAAGCCTGTCTTCCCATAACGAGATGACATGCTTTAGGCGCCTCTTCTGTACTACGAAACCTTTACTGCGTGTTAGAGATAGAAGGAGAGAAAGGAGGAGGAGGAGGAGGAGGAGGAGGAGGAGGAGGAGGAGGAGGCAGAGAACGAGGGGATGAAGGAGGAGACAGAGAGGAAGGAGGGAGAAAATCGACCATGAAGGATAAAAAAATATATATATAAAGAAAAAGAGAGAGAAAGAGAAGGAGGAGGAGGAGGGAAAGGAAGGGAAAGAAAATTATTAAGAAGAAGAAAACGAAGAATAATAAGAAAAACAACTAGAAAAGAAGCGGAAGAGGAAAGAGTGGAAAATATAAAACGAGGGATGAAGAATTGAAGAAAAAGAATAGATAAGAGAGAGAGAGAGAGAGAGAGAGAGAGAGAGAGAGAGAGAGAGAGAGAGAGAGAGAGAGAGAGAGAGAGAGAGAGAGAGAGAGAGAGAGAGAGAGAGAGAGAGAGAGAGAGAGAAATTGGCAGGCAGGAAGAAAAATGGTGATATGTGTACCAGCGGACGCACCATAAAGAAGAAAGAAGAAAAAGAAAGAGAAGAAGAAAACGAAGAAAAATTGATAGAAGGATAGAAAAAAAGGAGAAAGGAAAAAGAAAAAGTTAAAATATTGAGAAAGCAAATCAGGAAAAATATAAGAAAAAGTTATATATTTAGGAAAGAAAGAAAGAACAAAAGAAAGAGAAAGAAAGGAAGGAAGGAAAAAAGAGTATGAAGGAAAGAAGGAAGGAAGGAAGGAAAAATGAATGAAAGAAAGGAAGGAAAGAAGGAAGAAATAAAAGGTAGAATGATAGAATGAAAGAAAGGAAGGAAGGAGAGAAGGAGAAGAAAAAGTGAAGGAGGGAAAAAATGAACCGAGAGAATGAGGAAAGGAAGGAAGGAAGAAAAAAATCAAGAAAAGAGGTAGAGAAGGGACAAGTTAACGAACACACGAACAAACGAACGAGAGGGAAAAATAGAAAGACAAGGAAGAAAAAGAAAGAGAGAGACAGGAAGGACGAAATTGGGAGGAAGGAACCTTTTTATTCTCGGAGGTCATTATGAAGTATCAGAGAATAAAAAAGAAAATAAAAAAAATCCTATCATATACTTTTAAAGACTTCAAAATACGTAAGGCGTCCTCTCTCTCTCTCTCTTCATTTTAATCCTTCTTCCCTCCTTTCCTTCTTTCTTTCCCTCTTTGCTTCTTTTTTCTTTCTTTACTTTTTTTTCTTTTTTCTTTTCTTTCCTTCCTTCCTTCCTTTTTTCTTTCCCACCTCTCTTCCATCCATTCTTTCTTTCATATTTTCATTCTTTCTTGCTTTCCTTTTTTTCTTTCTTTTTTCCCTTTCTCTTTATTTCTTCCAACCAAAAAAAAAGTCAAAATTTCTCTATTAACTTCGACAAAATTTCTTCATGGCCTTTTTACTGCTCTTCTTCGCTATCTTTCTGCAAATTTCCTCCATTATATTACTGCCAAGTTTCTCTATTTTATTTTATTTTTGGGACCCCCGCGAGGTTCTTTTAAGATTGTCTTGCCTAACTTAAACCGTCTTGACTGACCGTGACTGAGAGACTTGGTAAGGCTCGGAGAGGATTAGACTGACTCACTCACTCTGTCTGCCTGACCCAATTCTGCTTTAAACTACTTATTTTAAATTCCTTCCGCCTCGTCTTAGAATGTTCCTTTACTTTCCTTTTTCAGCTTAACATTCTCCTTCTGACCTCTGCTGGTTTGTGAGTCTGTCTCCGTAATGTGCCTGATCACCTTAGCTCAGTTGTCTCCGCTTCATCGCTGCTGTTTATTATGACTGACTCTGTGATCTGCCTTGCCATAGAATGTGCCTTGTTCGACTTGTTTCAGCTCATTTGTCTCCTTTTTACTGAATGCTTCTTCTTATGACTGACTCCTGTTTTAAAATATCCCTTTGTCGACTTAAAGATTAAACGATTATCTCTTATTAACCGCTTATTTCTCTCTTCCATTATTAATCCTTGTTTCAGACTATGTAATGTAACTTAATTGTCATCATATTACCCTCTTCAACCTTCCTTTCTGACACCCTCTTCTTCTCCCTTCCTCATTCATCATCTAACCCTTCACCCTTAGATCTACCACCCACAACCTTCCCTCCCTTCCCTTTCAACCCTCTGCTCACCTGGATCCACCTGGCGCCCGGCGCGATACCACAGGGCTGCAGGGGCTGGGCGCGCGTCGGCCACTAGGCACTCCAGCGTGAGGGACGAGCCGGCCATGACCTCCACCACGGCGCCGTCTGTCCAGCCCACGATGCTAACGGAGGAGGGCGCCACTGCGGGGGAGAGAAGGAGGGAAAAGTTAAATGTTTGGGGGAGGAGTATGAGGGATAGTGTTAAGAGAGAGAGAGGAGAGGTGTTAGAAAAAGAAAGGAGTTAGAGGTTTAAGATACGTAAGGGTGATAGTTGTGTATGTGGAAAGAGGTGAAGGGAGAGAAATAGAAAAGGGATAGTATGGAAGAAAGTAGGTGAGGGAGAGGAGGGATACAGAGAGAAGAGAGAGAAGGGATGTTGGGGAAAAAAAAGTGGGGCTGGGTTGGGTTTGACCTTAGAGGGAATGTTGAAAGTTGCGATCATGTGGAGAAAGGGAAAGGAAGAAGAATGGAGAGGGTGTACGAGAGAGAGAGAGAGAGAGAGAGAGAGAGAGAGAGAGAGAGAGAGAGAGAGAGAGAGAGAGAGAGAGAGAGAGAGAGAGAGAGAGAGAGAGAGAGAGAGAGAGAGAGAGAGAGAGCATAAAAGAGGAAGAAGACAAGGAGGATGTTGGTTTAGGCAAGGAAGGAAGAGAATGAAGAATAATGTTGACGAGGAAGAGAGAGAAGAAAGAAAAAAGGAAGGAAGGAAAGAAGAAAAAAATAAGGATGAAAGATTGAAATGAAGGGAGAAGTATGAAAAATGAAAAAAATAACAATGAAAGGAAGGAACGAAGATAGGAAAAGAGTCGAGAGCAAAGGAGGAAGGAAAATACGGAACAAAGCAGAATACAAGGAAAAACATAAATAAAAGAAGAGAACAGGAAAAAAGATAAAGAAAGAAAAGAGAAAAAGAAATACGTGAAAAAGGAATAGAAGAAAAGATACAGAAAGACCGCAGCAAAATAAAAAATATATAGAGAAGGAAATAAGGAAAATAATAAGAAAAAAAAGTAAAATAAAAAGGAAAAAGGAAGGAACCAGAAAAAGTCTTTGTTCTCAACCTGGCAATTTAAAAGAAAGAAAATTACGAAGAATATAAAAACGAAACCTTATGCTCGAAGTGGAGGGAAGAAGAGGAGGAGGAAGAGAAGGAGAGGGAGAGAGGGACGGAGGGAGGAGTGGAGGAAAGGTATGGGCAGTAAGGAGGGAAGAAAAATTGTCATGTAGGAGGAAAATGACCGTGGAGGGAAAGAGAACGGGAGAAGAAAATGAGAAACTGCAGAGAGAAAGTGAGGAAGAAATTGGCATAGAGGGAGGAGGAGGAGGAGGAGAAACAAGGAAGAGAAAAAAGGAAATAAAATGAGCGAATACTTGTGGAAGGAAAATGAGGAGAATGAACGAGGAGGAAAAATAAAAGGGAAATGAAATGAGAGGGTAAATGTGGAAGGAAAGAAAGGAGGAAAAGAAAGAAAACGGAAATGAAATGAGAAGATACTTGTAGAAGGAAAAGGAGAAAAAAGGAGGAAAAAAGAAGAAAGAAATTAAATGATATCTCTGAATGGGAAAAGAAGACATGGGAGAAAGGAAGTAGGAGGAGAAAGAAAGGTATGAAGGAAAATATATTCATGAAATAGAGGAAAAGAAAACTAGAAAAAAGTAGAAAAAAAGATGAATTAAAGGAAACTAATTGAAGATGCTGTTGAGAGAGAGAGAGAGAGAGAGAGAGAGAGAGAGAGAGAGAGAGAGAGAGAGAGAGAGAGAGAGAGAGAGAGAGAGAGAGAGAGAGAGAGAGAGAGAGAGAGAGAGAGAGAGAGAGAGAGAGAGAGAGAGAGAGAGAGAGAGAGAGAGAGGGGCAATGAGGCTTGGAGGGGACAAGAAGGATGGATGAAAGGCTATCAAAGGGAAATTGAGTTTTAAGGAAGACTAAGAAGACAATTAGAGAGAGAGAGAGAGAGAGAGAGAGAGAGAGAGAGTGAGAGAGAGAGAGAGAGAGAGAGAGAGAGAGAGAGAGAGAGAGAGAATCGCATCAAAAGAGATTAATTCTGACACTTGTTCTCTCTCTCTCTTTACGTAAACATTAACACTATATATTTTCAATTAAACAGCTAATGGAAAACTATACGTCTATTTTCTATGTATTTCAAGTCTCTGTGAGTGAAATTGTAACAGTGTGTATCTGACTGAGAAAATGAAGCTTTATCTGAGCCCTCAAGCGCCATGCATTATTATTGTTGTTATCATCATTATTATTATTATATGAAGATCAAAGGAAAAACGAGAACCGTGTTAAATTAAAAGCAGAAACAAGAGTGACGAGGTAAGGAAGGAAGGAACTTTTTTTTTTTCTGCAGTGTTGAAAATATGAGTGTCTGAAAATTGAAGAGACAGAGAGAGGAACAAATAGAGAGGGAGAATGACATAGTTACATAGATAATCAGACCACACAGCTTCTTAAGGTTCAGACTAGGTACGTCATATGTCTTTAAACTTAAGTAAACATCGGTCTAGAAACATTAATGAAAATCCGTCTTTAAACATAGATAAAACAAAATCATACTCCCACTAAGACGTTTTAACTCTGTCTTAGCGAATGTAAAGATAATAGAGTCTGTTTGAGAAAGACGTAGATATATATTTAGTTAGATAGATAAATAGGTGAAGGGCGAGAGAGAGAGAGAGAGAGAGAGAGAGAGAGAGAGAGAGAGAGAGAGAGAGAGAGAGAGAGAGAGAGAGAGAGAGAGAGAGAGAGAGAGAGAGAGAGAGAGAGAGAGAGAGAGAGAGAGAGAGAGAGAGAGAGAGATTATTCCTCACCCTCCTAGTAAGGGAGATTAAGTATTTGAGACGCAGCCTAACTCTTACTAATGACTGGGATGGAACAGGAGGAGAGTGACCCGGCCTGAGAGAGAGAGAGAGAGAGAGAGAGAGAGAGAGAGAGAGAGAGAGAGAGGGAGAGGGAGAGGGACAGATGAATGGGTGTTGGTGAGGAAGAGGCTGAGGAGAGATAGGAAGAGAGAGAAGATGCAGAGACGATTGTGTTGATAATGAGGAAGAGGAAGGAGAGGAGACGGCCGAGGAGGAAGATGTAAAGGCATGCAATTAGGAGAGTTCAGGAAGTCGATAACATTCACGCATAGAGAGAGGGAGAGGAAGGCTGGGAAGCAGATGAGTGAGTAAAGGGCTGAGAGAGGCTGGAGGGACGCAAAATGATAGTCTGCAATGGGCCAGCTGACTCACACAAGGCATTCATAACCATTAAGTCCACCACTCTCCACCTTTCCCATTTATCACTTCATCCATCATCCACTTCTAGTCATTTAAACGCTTTCCTTGTTGAGACCTCTAAATATATGGCTGCTTTGTAATTCAGTCATCCAACGCTGTTTTATTATCCGGCCATCCAGTACCCAGTTTGTGTAAGCAATTATAATTTTTTTCTTCATTGGACGTGTACCGACCTAACTTGAGCTCATTGCTTTATGAATGTTAGCTTTCTCCACATGATTACTAATAGGTTACTCTTTACTTTTTTTTAAATTTTTGTGGGAGCGGCAAGTAGCGGGTTTTTTTGTGTGTGTGTACCCTTTTTGTTGCCCTTGAGCCGTATCCTTTGATGTAAAAAAAAAAAAGAAAAAAAAAGCTTATCCCACTCACCTGTACTTCTTATTATTCAAACTATTTTTTTTTTTTTTTACAGCTAAGGAGACAGTTCAAGGGCTTAAAGAAAAATATATAAAAAAGCCCGCGTATCACTCCTCTTCTTTATAATTGTATCCCACACACACTAACCTTATTGTTTATCATACATTACATTCCTACTTGTAATTATAGTTCTGCTCACGCGCGCACTGCCTTACTAATCAACCTACAGCACATTCCTCCTTTTCATATAATCTGGGTTCCTCGCGTGCCTCCTTATTGATCAAACGAAGAAGATAACATTCCTCCTCTGAACGTAGTGTAGCCCTGTGTGTGTGTGAACATAAGGTCACGCCATAAGCACACACACACACACACAGAGAGAGAGAGAGAGAGAGAGAGAGAGAGAGAGAGAGAGAGAGAGAGAGAGAGAGAGAGAGAGAGAGAGAGAGAGAGAGAGAGAGAGAGAGAGAGAGAGACGGGTTATGTCTCATTAATAATTCCTCATTACTGAATAAGTAACGACTAAGGGAAGCGAAAGGAAGGGACGAGAAGGGAAGAGAAAGGAAGGGAAAGGGAAGGAAAGAGAAGGGAAGGAAAGAGAAGGGAAGGAAAGAGAAGGGAAGGGTAGGGAAGCGGAGGGAATGGAAGGGAAGGAGAAGAAAGGGAAGGGAAGGAATTGGAAG
>NC_066527.1:1919813-1932313 GCF_024679095.1 Eriocheir sinensis | reverse complement strand
AACAGAAGCAGGTAGTTTAGGGTCCAAATCATCCTAAATCATCCCTTCTAGACAGCCCAAGGTCCCCAGTGAACCTTAAACCCAAGAGACATAACTTAAACATCCCACAACAAAACCTGACACACAGACAAGCCGCGCAGAATAACAGGCGGTTTTAGGGTCCAAATCATCCTAAATCATCCCTTCTAGACAGCCCAAGGTCCCCAATAAACCTTAAACCCAAGCGACATAACTTAAACATACCACAACAAAACCTGACACACAGAGAAACCGCGCAAAATAACAGGCGGTTTTAGGGTCCAAATCATCCTAAATTATCCCTTTTAGATAGCCCAAGGTCCCCAGTGAACCTTAAATCCAAGCGACATAACTTAAACATACCACAACAAAGCCTGACACACAGACAAATCGCACATAATAACAGGCGGTTTTAGGGTCCAAATCATCCTAAATTATCCCTTCTAGACAGCCCAAGGTGCACCAAATCCCTTTCTCGCCACGCCTTTCTATTACTTCAGTCCCGCTGTCTACGCTCCATCGCCTCTGAATGTACTCCTTTTCGGGGCCATTTCTTCCCATCTGCTCCATTTCGTCCCATTCCCTTGACTTGGGGTGGGTTTTCCGGGCGTTCCCAGCATTGCAAGGAAGGGGTGATGGGTGGGGTGTGTGGAATGTGGTGCTGGGTACGTGTTATGGGGTGGGGGGTGATGGTGAGGGCGCTGGAAGGGGGTGAAAAGAGTGAGAAAAGTAAGGTATGCTGAAGACTCGTAATTGGATGTGGTTGTATCAGATGTTTTTTTTGAAGAGGAAGGCACAAGGAAGTAGAGAAGTGGAGGAACAGGAGGTAGAAGAGGAGGAAGAGGAGGAAAAGTAGGAGTAGTTTGGGTGTGAAAGCAGGTTAGTCTCTGTCTCTCTTTCTCTTTCTCTCCCTATCTCATGAATTATTGTAGGTCATTTGTGGGTGAAGAAATGCGGAAATAATATAGTGGAGGACGAGGAAAAGGGAGGGTAGGTGTGTTTCTCTCTCTCTCTCGTATGCCATTTTTCCCTTCCCTGTATTCGTATATCCTCAAAATTCAGACATATTCATCGTATTTCGTGTTTGGTTTAACGAAATTGATGGAAAACTAATTGGTATTCTCTATATCGTTTTCTTTTACTCTTTTCTATCTTGTTCCCGTTCTCTATGCAAGTTTATTCACAGTACTTACACACATTCGTTCTTTTAATGTCTTCTCGTAAGGAAATAAGGGTAAACTATGATATTCCTTAAGCTTCCCTTGTTCTCTCTTTTTTCCTCGGTATTACTAGCTTACCTTCCTTATAGCGTTCTTAGTACTATGGTTTTGCTCCCTGTATAGTACCGAACATCTCATTATTCATACGTATTTGTGATTAAGGGCGTTTATTGTAATGAAATGTGAGCTTCTGATAAATGCTATCCCTTAATATTTCCATTCTCTCTTCCTCCTCGTCAATGGCATTACCCTTCAAGCAATTGTAAACAACACAACAGTAATAATAACACTAGTAACAATATATAACACTCATCGAGCCAGGCTGAAAAGGGCATGGCGGTGGAGGGCACCCTTTTAGAGAGAAACCGGTAGGGGGTGCTGAAGAAGGCCTTAGAAGGGGTAGCCAACTGTACCTTGCCCCTTATCAGCCCTTCACCGCCTCCTTCAGCCCCGTCAGCGTCCTTCAGGAGCACACACGCGTCGGGAACACTCGTAGTAGTTAATAAATAAATAAAAAGATTGAACAGTGGACACCGAAACACGTCCGCTAGAGATAGAAAAAAAAAAAAAACGGGCGGTTGGACTTGGCTTCAGGCGATCACGTGACCTGCTCGTCGTTGATTGGTGGACGAGAGGTGACGTTGATGTAATGCCGAAAACTCACGTATTTGATGCTGTTGATGTTCGTATTAGTGAAGTCAAGGGTTATGGGAGTATTAGATAACGAGGCATTACATCAACGTCACCTCTCGTCCACCAATCAGCTACGAGCAGGTCACGTGATCGCCCGAGGCCCAGTCCAACCCCCCGTTTTCTTTTCTATCCCTTGCGTGGAGTCATGGACGGCGGACGGTTTCGGGTGTCGAGTGCTTAATCTTTTTTTGTTTTATTTACTAACTATTGCGAGTGTTTCCGGCGTGTGTGTTCCTGAAGGACGCTGACGGGGCAGAAGAAGACGGTAAAGGGCTGAGAAGGCAGAAGGTACAGTTGGCTACCCGCGCTAAGGCCTTCTTCAGCGCCTCCTACCGGTTCCTCTCTAGGCTGATGCCCTCCGCCGCCATGCCCTCCCCAGCCTGGCCCGGTGAGTGTTATATGTTGCTTCTAGTGTTTTCTTACTGCTGTGTTGATTATAATAGTGTTTGGTGGGTAATGTGTTGAAGGAATAATAACTGCCAAGGCTCATTTGCTTCTGGTTCAAACTCAAATGGGTTCAAACCGTTGCAAGCTTAGGGCTAAACGAAGCAGTGTTGTAATTAGTGGTGTTATTAGTGTTGAAGATTCATATATGTTGAAGAAATGATGATTGCTAAGGGTCGTTTGCTAGCTATACGTTCAAATCGTTAGCCGTTGCAAGCTTAAGACTGAAACGAACCTGTGTTACCTGGTGTTATTACTTGTGCTTCTTTTTCGCGTTGGAGGTTATTAAGGAAGAGTAACAAGCTTCATTTTCTTGGTATACGTACGTTCAAAAAGTTAATGACCGTTGTAAGGTTAGGCCTTAACGATCCTTGCTTGTTTGACTCTTGCTACTTCGGTCCGTTTTCTTACTTCATTACTACTGAGGGATTTAAATTGTTGCTAGTTACGTCTCCTATGTTATTTAGTTTATATAAGACAGAACCGCCTGAGATTGCGTGCCGGATCAGTTGAAAATGACCCACAAAGACCGAACTACCATTAGTAATATAGAACTATTTTTCATGTACCCAAGCCCTGTTCTTTTTTTTTCCGTTTTTCCATATATATTCTGATGTATTTACCCTATTTAACCTAATACCCCGTTACCTACGTCTGCATTTGTCTTATATATTAGTTTTTTTTTGGGGGGAAGGGGGTAATGACACTTGGAGAGCGGACTGAGTGAGCAGCCAACATGGTCGTTTCAATCAAGCGATAAGGGAAGATGGGGTCATTTTTGAAGGGTTGTATGGTAACTTGCAAGAAGATCCACGGGTTTTGTTTGTAAGTATTAGTTTTGTGTGATAACAAGCGAACGAGCGAACGAGCAAGGGGTGGGGGGGTGGGGGAAGGAGAGAGCGAGAGAGAGAGAGAGAGAGAGAGAGAGAGAGAGAGAGAGAGAGAGAGAGAGAGAGAGAGAGAGAGGAAAGGAGGAGGGGTTGAAGGGGGACTGATGTAATGGTCATGTGCTGGTGATGAGCTTGTTGGGACGAGGAAGAAAGTTACACGATTGGTTGATGGTGTTTATTATATTCATGGGTAATTTGTATACTTGATTTAGGCGTAAGAGGCTAAGAGGAAGATTGAGGGCGAGTAGAGGATTATAATTTTTTTTTTAAACTTTTGAGGTTGAAAAGTGTGGAGAGCGAATGGAAGGACAGACTGAAGTAGTAAATGTTATGACGGTAAAATAATTTGATGAGAATTAGCCTTTTATGGTGTTTTAGTAATAGATAATTTACATATATTTTACGCGTTGGTGATTGAGAGGTGTGTGAAGAGACCAAGTGGAAGGATAGATTGCCAGGTGATAGACAGGTAATTTATATTTATTTAGACTATAGAGGTAGAGATGTAATGGGGCTGAGCGGAATGACAGAGAAAGGTAATAGATAGATAACTGATACTTATTTAGGGCTTGAGGTGAAATGAGGACAAATAAAAGGCTAGATCGCAAGGTGGTAAAGATAATGCCGGTAAAATAGTTCGATGATGAGAATTAGTTTGTTTTAGTTTTTTTTTTTTTTTTTTCATTGGAAGTTGAGAGGTGTTTTTAGGGCCGAGTGGAAGTACAGATTGCAAGGTGTTAAAGGTAATGACGGTAAATAGTTTGGTGTTGAGAATTAGTCCCTTTTTGGAGTTGGTGAGGAAATTTGGAGTTTGATGGCAAGGCAGGCGGACGAGGTTAACAAGTGGAGTTGAATGAGGTGGTGGGAACGATTACAGCATTTTGAAACTTTAGAATGGGATTTGATTACACACACACACACACACACACACACACACACACAGGACAATCCATACACACACACTCGACACTTTGTTAAACTCTCACGAAATTAAAAAAAAGTTGGCGGCTTTAAATGCCTGAGCGAATTTAAAAGCCCAAGCGTGTAGTGTTTCCAGAGAGAGAGAGAGAGAGATGGGGGGGGGGGGGTTAAGGGGATCATGGTGTCTCATTTCTCATTTAATTACCTATCAAATTTGTCCCTCCTAATGATGTGTTCGTTTTATTCTACAGTCGCTTGCGTGTATTCTGGGATTATTTAGTGCTCAGTGATGATGCGTTGAATAATAATAAGGTAGTTAGATGGGTTATAATAAGGTAAAACAGGTATAAGGTAAGATTAATAAGGCAATATCACTTCCTAGCCGTGTGTGCCTCCTCTTCCTCCTCCCTCTCGCTCCTTTCTCCCGTTCTCCTCTTCCTCTTCCTCTCCATCATCACATCCCTTTACCCGTTCCCTCCTCCCTACCTTATTTCCTCTCTCCCCCCTCTCCTTACTCCTACCTATAGATACCTCACTACCCTTTCTCTCTTTTCCTCCTCTTCCTTCTACCATCACTTACCTCTCCCTCCCCTCCCTCTCCTCCCCCTGCTCCTCTCCCCCCTTTGTCCACTCTCTCTTACCCTCCTCTCCCTTCTCCTCCTCCTCCCCCTATCACCTCCACCCCCCCCATTTCCCTCGCTACCACTTTGTTAGCCCTACTTCTCCTCCATCACCACCATCACCTCCTCCTCCTCCTCCTCCTCCTCCTCCTCTACCTCCTCTTCCACCTCCTCCTGCTTTTGGGGTGAATGCAATTACACTTTTAACCCAATTTTTTCATCTCGCATCTTTTCGTTGACCCGTGGAGTGTTTGGGCGCTCTGTGGGTGGCGTGAAGGACAGTCGAGATAGACGAATGAAGGGAAAAATGAACGCGGCCAAAAGAGAGGGAGATGAGCGAGGAGGCTGCGGGAGAACTTTTGCGCTGAGCTCACACAGAAACCCGCCGCTGGGAATAAGAACATGTGCCACGATAGTGATTTGTGATGGCAGTTTGGTTAGAAGGGAAGGCCGTGGGAGGGAGGGCGAGGCACATATATACAGAGACAGTGGAAGAGGTGGTAGAGTGAGTGAGAGAGGGAAAGAGGGATTGAGAGAAAGAAAGAGGGAGTGAGAGGAGAGAAATGAGGTGTAGAAGAGGGAGGGGAGAGGGAAAAGAGGGAAGGGTGAAGGAAAAAAAAGGAATTGAAGTAGAAGAAAAAAATGAGAGAGGGAGATTTAAAGAGGAAGTAGGAAATGGAAAGAGGAAGTGGGAGATGGAAAAAGGGGAGAGGAGAGAGAAAGGGAAGAGAGGGAGTGGGGGAGAAAGAGGAAGATGGAAAGGGGAAAAGAGAGAGAGAGAGAGAGAGAGAGAGAGAGAGAGAGAGAGAGAGAGAGAGAGAGAGAGAGAGAGAGAGAGAGAGAGAGAGAGAGAGAGAGAGAGAGAGAGAGAGCATGTAGCAGTTCCTAGGTGCTAGTAGTCCTATTATTATTATTATTATTATTATTATTATTATTATTATTATTATTATAGGAGGCAAATAGTACACCGGGCCACGCTTTGATCACGACTGGCTTGTTTTGACGCATCGAATATCTTTTTTGTTGTAGAGTATTCATAGTATTCATAATATCCGTAATGTATGCGACACGGGCTTGATGTATTTACCATGGCGACTATACATTTTTGTCCCGGGCTGGATTTGTGTGATTTAGAGAAATAGTGAACCTGTTTTTTCTCTTATGACTGATTTCTGTCGGCTCGCTCATAATGACTGACTGTAATAGCGTTAAAACGAGGCGTATATTATCCGTAAAGCGATAAATTATTGCTGAAATATCTGTATTTTTTTAATCATATTGTTTTCACGTGTAGTACGCTTAGCAATCAGGAAAAGATTATACCTGTCACAATATTGAAGTAACGCTGTATTAACTGTCAGCGTTGTCATCATAGCTAAGCATACATCACCTTTGAATACTTTGAATTCAAGTGAGGGACCATAACATTTTCATTTAATTTTCATTTCTAGGGGACCCGCAGAGGGCCACTCTCGGGTGGCATGATATGCGGGGGTTGTGCAGGGGATTCAAGGGGCCAGGACAGGATTAGGATAAGTGTTAGGATGAGGAAAGGTATTGGGACATGGTGAAGGGCCAGGATTAGGGAGATAATAATTGATGATCCTATTCCAAAAGCAACAATATATGGAAGGCATTAAATCAACACCGCCTCCAACTCCTCATGCTTCCTTCCGGGCTGGTCGGTAAATGGGGAAACCTGGGGAAGGTAAACTGTGGTAACCCGGATGTTGCACTGGCCCTGTGTCGTGTTGATGGGTTCTCTCTCACCACAGGCTCCAAGGGTCAACAGGACGGAGATGAAGACAACCATACGCGTAGCTATAGCCTATGCTCTCATCTTTCCCTTTACCCTTATTAAAGAAACGCCGAATGATCCATCACATCGCTGTCTTCATAGGTAACCGGGGAATATGCAGTGTTTAAGTCAACGTGAGGTTCTTTTAGGTCGAGGTTAGCTACATGACTCAAAGGCGACTTGTATGTGTTATTAAATACTGTGGTCAGCTGAAGTTCTTGCACGTAAAGACTAGCAGCATAAGAGGCAAAGACAGTATATCTAGCACGTCACTTCCTAATGTAATGATTAATGTGGTCAGTTGATGTCTTTACACGTAGAAATTGCAGCGATAGATAGATATAGATATTTGTGTGTGCTGTTGGCGGGTACTCGAGTCAGATGAAGTTCTTGAAGGCAGAGGTTAGCAGCGAGAGAGGCCAAGGCAACCTACTCAGCCCGATATAACGAAAAATGTGATCAGGGGATGTCTTTACACGGAGAAACTATAACGGGAGATGAAATTTGAGAGTTATGTGTGCGGTTAATGGGTACTCAGTCCGGCAATGTTCTTTAGAGGTAGAAGTTAGAGGCGAGAGAGGGAACGGCAAGCAACCCAGCATGGCTTTACATGGAGAAACTGAAGCGGGAGATGAAATTTGAGGTTTGTGTGTGCGGATAACTTGTACTCGAGTCAGGCAATATCCTTTAGAGGTAGAAGTTAGAGGCGAGAGAGGGAACGGCAAGCTACCCCGCACGGCGCCTCCCACTATAATGAGTAATGTGGCCACGGGCGGATAATGTGACAGCGTATTGAGAGGTGGTGAGTTACGACCGATTCTCTGTAGGCTCAGCGCGGAATAGGCGACCATAAATCCGAGGTGTTCAGGGATTATTATTATTAGTATGGTTAGAATTGTGATAATGGGATGCGGTGAGGGGGGAGGGGGGGAGGGATTTTGTGTGTGTGTGTGTGTGTGTGTGTGTGTGTGTGTGTGTGTGTGTGTGTGTGTGTGTGTGTGTGTGTTTATAATGAGTGAAAAAAGATGGAGTTTAAGAATATACAAAACAAGAATTAAATAGTTTTCTTAGCTTTATTGAGTAAGAGATTTGTTAATTAATTGCTTCCTGAATCTTGGGTTTTCAAATAAATTAGTTGTTGCTCTGGGTAAAATAGATTCATGTATGGATAAAGAAATAAAGTAATGGATAAATGAAGTAATAAAACAGATAAAATACGTAAAAATAAATAGATAAAATAATTGAAGTAGATAACTGACTGGGTAGATTAAAGAAGATTCATATATAGATAAAGAAATTAAATAACAGATAAATAAAGTAATAAAAACAGATACTAAAAACATAAATCATATAAATAGATAAATGTTTAAATAGAAATAGATAAAATGTCAAACAGCCACGTCGGAACCTCAAGAAATTATCACCAAATGGCCCTGACTCGCAACACATAACTCACACAAAGGAAAGGTGCAGGGCGTTAATTAGTGTGTGTGTGTGTGTGTGTGTGTGTGTGTGTGTGTGTGTGTGTGTGTGAGGGTGGGTGTATATTAATTAAGCAAACTATATATTTATTTTTGTTATTTTTATTTATTTTTCTATATAGTTATTTCATTACCTACAAATCGAAATGAAAATATGATTGATAGGCGTATGAGATGTATGTTCTTGTAGTCGGTATCCTTTTTTTTTTGTGTGTGTGTGTGTGTGTTAAAAGCTCTTCTGCGAGATAACTTTTCTTTCAATTCTTTCAAACTTCTCTTTCCTTTCTTTCAACTTTTCTTTCTGTCATTTGCTTTCTTCTTTATGCACTACTTCTCTGTTAATTTTTTTTTCACATACTCTTTAGTGCAAGCGTGTGAAGTTTTACATTTTATTTCTTTTCTTGCTTGTCGTCCCTCTGTGTGTATGCGTGTGTGTGTGTGTGTGTGTATGTCTGTGTGTGTGTGTGTGTGTGTGTGTGTGTGTGTGTGTGTGTGTGTGTGTGTGTGTGTGTGTGTGTGTGTGTGTGTGTGTGTGTGTGTGTGTGTGTGTGCAGGCAAGGTGACCGGTTCGCCTCACCCTAATTAATGTTGTGAAGGACGGCCGTGAGTGGTATTGACAAGTGTTGTGTTTCCACCTGACCAGCGAGAGAGAGAGAGAGAGAGAGAGAGAGAGAGAGAGAGAGAGAGTAATTACATGTTTTATTATTCCTCTTTATATAAATTAAGTATGTAAAGAGCCTTAATTTTAGTGTGCAATGAGAGAGAGAGAGAGAGAGAGAGAGAGAGAGAGAGAGAGAGAGAGAGAGAGAGAGAGAGAGAGAGAGAGAGAGAGAGAGAGAGAGAGAGAGAGTCGTGTGTGCAGTTACGTGATCATGATTGCGTGTGTGTGTGTGTGTGTGTGTGTGTGTGTGTGTGTGTGTGTGTGTATTAACGAGGCACTAATACGAATATGTGGTGAAGGGAATGGCCGACTCATTAATCGACAAGATATTCACGCTTGAAATGACCCGACACACACACACACACACACACACACACACACACACACACACACACACACATACACGGAACGGGAATACAAACGATATAGCAAGAAAATAAATAAAGTGTATAACTTTGCACCCGAGCGCCAAACAGTATAGAAAAAATAAAATAAGTAAAATAAATAATGAATAAATAATAATAATAAATAAAAAAAAACAATAATTAAAATATATGACTTCACGCACCCTCGAACACGAAAAAAATATGGAAAAAAATATTAAAAAAGAATCAAATGCAAAAAAAAAAAAGGTATTCATGGAAGCCCACAGACACACACACACACACACACACACACACACACACACACACACACACACACGACCCCCCCCCCCCCCACACACACAGAAAAAAATAAGTGGCCAGGTACATTCAAACACCACTATTTTTTTCCCCTCTTTTTCTCGCCGTGTTCCTGCCCACACACTCGTAAGCCTGCTGAGCGAACGAGGGAAAGTTTTGAATGTCTCTACGTAATGGTTCGCCTGGGAAGAGTTTGACTTAGCTTACAACAAGGGCGTGAGTGGGTAATGGGGGAGTGAGTAATAGGGGAGAGTCGTGGGAGGAGGAGAGTGTGGTATGAAAATGATGATGCCGAGGATGACGACTAATGGGTTTGAGTGACAGGGGAGAGTTGTGTGATGAGTGTAATGGTGATGATGATGACGTGGACGAGTATTAATTGGAAGTGAGTGACAGGGGAGAAGTTTGTGATGAGGATTGAGTTTAATGATGAGGATGAGGGTTAGATGGTTTTGAGTAACAGGGGAGAGGTGTGTGATGAGTGTAATGGTGATGATGGGGACGTGGATGAGTATAATTGGAAGTGAGTGACAGGGAGAAGTTTGTGATGAGGATTGAGTTTAATGATGAGGATGAGGATTAATGGGTTTTGAGTAATAAGGGAGAGGTGTGTGATGAGTGTAATGGTGATGATGACGACGTGGATGAGTGTTAATTGGAAGTGAGTGACAGTGAGAGGTTTGTGATGAGGATTGGGTTTAATGATGAGGATGAGGATTAATGGGTTTTGAGTAATAAGGGAGAGTTGTGTGATGAGTGTTTTGACGATGATGGGGACAAGGATAAGTGTTAATTGGAAGTGAGTGACAGTGAGAGGTTTGTGATGAGGATTGAGTTTAATGATGAGGATGAGTATTAATGGGTTTTGAGTAATAAGGGAGAGGTGTGTGATGAGTGTAATGGTGATGATGACGACGTGGACGAGTATTAATTGGAAGTGAGTGACAGGGGAGAAGTTTGTGATGAGGATTGAGTTTAATGATGAGGATGAGGATTAGTTGGTTTTGAGTGACAGGGGAGAGTTGTGTGATGAGTGTAATGGTGATGATGACGACGTGGATGAGTATTAATTGGAAGTGAGTGACAGGGGAGAAGTTTGTGATGAGGATTGAGTTTAATGATGAGGATGAGGATTAGTTGGTTTTGAGTGACAGGGGAGAGTTGTGTGATGAGTGTAATGGTGATGATGGGGACGTGGATGAGTATTAATTGGAAGTGAGTGACAGGGAGAGGTTTGTGATGAGAATTGGGTTTAATGATGAGGATGAGTATTAATGGGTTTTGAGTAATAAGGGAGAGTTGTGTGATGAGTGTAATGGTGATGATGACGACGTGGATGAGTATTAATTGGAAGTGAGTGACAGGGAGAGGTCTGTGATGAGGATTGGGTTTAATGATGAGGATGAGAATTAATGGGTTTTGAGTAATAAGGGAGAGTTGTGTGATGAGTGTTTTGACGATGATGGGGACGAGGATAAGTGTTAATTGGAAGTGAGTGACAGTGAGAGGTTTGTGATGAGGATTGGGTTTAATGATGAGGATGAGGATTAATGGGTTTTGAGTAATAAGGGAGAGTTGTGTGATGAGTATTTTGACGATGATGGGGACGTGGATAAGTGTTAATTGGAAGTGAGTGACAGTGAGAGGTTTGTGATGAGGATTGGGTTTAATGATGAGGATGAGAATTAATGGGTTTTGAGTAATAAGGGAGAGTTGTGTGATGAGTGTAATGGTGATGATGACGACGTGGATGAGTATTAATTGGAAGTGAGTGACAGGGAGAGGTCTGTGATGAGGATTGAGTTTATTGATGATGATTATATTAGTTTGTTTTCAGTAACAGGAGAGTTCTATTTTGAGGAGGATAAGCAGGATGAAGATGAGGATTGCTTGGATTTGAGTAACGGGAAAAAGGCTATTTGCTATTTTTGGGGGTCTTTTTATCTTGTGTTTTTTTTTTAAGTTCATCATAATTTTGAATAATTTTCTCGCCTTATTTTTTTCCTGTTGTTCCTTTATTTAATTTCAACAGTTTTATCTTCTTTGACCCTACACCTTTTTTTTTATTATTATGTGTTGCAATTTTTCGTTTTTTTTATTATTTTTTTGCTCCATTTCTCGGTATAGTTTTTTGTATTATTTCTTTTTGTAAACCTTCTCTCCTCTTCCTCTTTCTTCTCTATTTTTTTTTTTTTACTTCTTTTTCTATATATTTTATCCCCTTTCTCGTCTGTCGTCATTTCTGTTTTATAGTTTCAGTTTTTGTATTTATCTTTTTCCTGTATTCATTTTTTAGCTATTCTTTTTTTTTTCTCTGTTCCTTTGTCTCCCTCGTAAGGTTATTGTGTTCTCGTATATTTTTCCTTCATTTTTCCTTTTGTTTCCTCTCGTTCCCTCTCCCTCCTCCTCCTCTCCCTCCCGCCCTCCCTCCCTTCTCTCCCTCCTCTCTCTCCGTGTTTGCTTCCTGCCTCCTGCACTTTGCTTACTCTTTTTTCCTCTGTTTGTTTTCCTTTCCCTCCGTGTCGTTCATTTTACTCCACTTCCTTTCTTTCTTTCTCTCACTTTTTTCGCTTTTTCCATTATTTGAGTTCAAGGCCTTTCACTCTTCTCAATTTCTCTTCGTCTCCTCTTACTCGGTTCATGTTGCTTGCTGGTATTATTATTTCTCTCTCTCTCTCTCTCTCTCTCTCTCTCTCTCTCTCTCTCTCTCTCTCTCTCTCTCTCTCTCTCATTTTTCTATTTCTCGTTATTATTAGTTATTTCTTCTAATTTCGCCTAATTTTTTTCATATTCTTCAATTTTTCCTTTCTTTTACTTCATCTCATTTCCTGCCCCTTTTCCTAACTCCATTTTTGTCTGTTTCCCCTCTACGTTCCTGTATTTTTTTTTCTTTCCTCCCTTGACAAACTTTCTCGCTTTTCTTGTTTCGTATTGCATGTTATTCCCCTTCTCCCCTTTTCGTTATTTTCTTACATATTTTCTGCATGCCTAACCTTCATCCATCAGTTCTGGCCTATCTCACAAGCTCTCTTTTTTGTTAGGCCGCTCCCGTAACATCACTTCCTTTGTCT
>NC_066527.1:1894813-1912313 GCF_024679095.1 Eriocheir sinensis | reverse complement strand
TGGTTGGTATCTATATTTATATATAAAAATATTTATATATATATATATATATATATATATATATATATATATATATATATATATATATTGATCTCTCTCTCTCTCTCTCACTCTCGCTCTCTCTCTCTTTTTTATTTTTTTTTTATTTACCCAGACACTTGGGTACAACAGGGCCTAGTACCTATAACATTACATTATATGGCGGCACTAGTTTGTAGGCTAAAGGGAACATAGTTGGTATCCCCTATCTGAAAGCCTAACCTGTTCACAAATTGTTCAGCCACTGGTTCACAAACAGTTTATATTGTTGCCGGTGTGTGAACTGCTTAGGCAGCTGACCGGACGCAAGGAGACAGTTCCATATATGCACGTAAGTGTTTATAAACTGCCTCTGGTAGTGAGTCGTCCGGCATCGCTGCACCACCAGAGCCGTGGGTGCCGCCTCCGCTGACTGGGTGTTGGCTGTCACCTCCCGCTCCGGCTGGCGCAGCGTCCTCAGGTGCTCCACTCCCTCCTGCTGTATTTTGTACAGAGTGGTGAGGCCGGCCACGTCTCGCCGGTGTTGGAGGGTCTGCAGGGTCAGTAGGTTCTCCGGTTGTCGATTCGTGATGATCCTCCACGCCCTCTCCTGGATCTTGTCGAGGAGCGCGAGATGGGTACTGGCAGCTCCCCCCCACGTTAGGCACGAATACTCAAGGGAGGATCGGATTTGTGCCTTGTATAAGACCTCGCGCCCTCGACTGTCCATCAGCCAGGAGATTCTGCGTAGGGACGTCAGCTTCCGTGAGGCTGCCCTTGCCAGCTGCTGGATGTGCGTGCGGAAGGTCAGCCTGGAGTCATATGTGAGGCCCAGCACCTCCACTTCCTCACGTGGCGTCAGCTTGAGTCCCTCAAATTCAAGCTGGAGATCCACAGGTGTCCTGGCCACTACCAGCAGCTGAGTTTTTGCTGGGGCAAACTTAACTTGCCACTTACTCCCCCAATCTGCAATTCGCCGGAGTGTGGCTCTTAGTTGGCGTGCTGCCTGGGCCTTTCCTCCTGGCTCTATTTTGTGAGTCAAAGTGATGTCATCGGCGAACGCTTTGGCACTAGGAACAAGATGGAGGAGGTCATTTATGTATATGTTCCATAGAAGTGGCCCGATGACGCTGCCTTGTGGTACGCCGGCGTGGATCCGTTGTGGGGAGGACTTGTGCCCATTCAGGACCACTTGAAGGTGGCGTTCCTCTAAGTAATTTTCCATCAGGCACAGAAGCTTTCCCTCCAATCCGGCTGCTCTCATTTTTTCTAATAGGGCGGTGTGCCACACTCGGTCAAATGCGCCCTCAATGTCTAGTGCCAGAGCAGCAGTGGCTCTTCCTTGGTCCAGCTGTGAACTCCATTCGTTGGATAGTAGTAGGTGGAGATCGGCTGCTGACCGGTTTTTCCTGAAGCCGAACTGCCTGGCACTCAACAGATAGTGCCTATCCAGGTGTCTAGTGATCCGCTCAGCCACTATTCCCTCCAACACTTTTGCCACTGCTGATAGAAGGGACACCGGCCTGTAGTTCCTCACGTCCGTTCGGTCGTTCTTCTTGTGCACAGGAACAACATGGCTAGTCTTCCACTTCTGCGGCCAGGTGGAGGTATGAAGGCATTGGTTGAATATCTTGGAGAGGGGAAGAGCGAGTTCCTTGGCACACTGACGCAGGAGGCGGGGGCTGATATTGTCCGGGCCAACAGCCTTATCTGCGTCTAAGGCCTTCAGTGCCTCTCTCTCTCTCTCTCTCTTAGTATTTTTTTTTTGTAGAATAGACACGTTATACAGAGAGAGAGAGAGAGAGAGAGAGAGAGAGAGAGAGAGAGAGAGAGAGAGAGAGAGAGAGAGAGAGAGAGAGAGAGAGAGAGAGAGAGAGAGAGAGAGAGGGAGGGAGGGAGAGAAAAAAAGTGAGTTGATGGCATGTAGGAACAATTGGAGTGGAGGGAAGAATGATGGAGGTATGGAAAAAACAAATGGAGAAGGAGTACAAAGGAGTACAAAGGAAAAGCAAACAGCAACAGACCTCTTGGTCCTAACTAGGCTGTTTGTTGATGCTACCATCTACTCTAATCTACGAGTCAGAAACACAGGACAGCAAAGGTGAAGGCTCATCCCCGCCCACCAGTCCCTCCTGCCGTGGCTGGCATGAAAAGGAAGAATACCATGTAGTATAGAAAAACTACAATGGAATTTTGTATGGATAGAAGGAAGATTATACACGATACTAAGCTAACACTACTTTCTGTTAGACCGAGGAAAGGAGAGAAGAAGGAGGAAGAGGAAGAGGAGGAGGAAAATGATATATGAAAGGAAAGAATGGGAGTGAAAATTAAGAAGAGGGAAGGAAAAACAGAGGAAGAGGAGAGAAACGAAAGCACGGCGAATAAAAAAAAAAGGAAGCAGAAAAAAACAGGAATGAAGGAAAGGGAAAGGGGGAGAGCGAACAGGTAACGTCTTGGGGAATTTAAGGCAGCGATGATAGGTAAACTTTTCACCTTTGCTGCCGATGGCGTGTCTTGAGGAGTGTTGGGGAGGCGGCCGAAGGGAGGGAAGGTAGGTAGGTAGGTAAGGGAGATGGGAAAGTAGAAAGTTAAGGTATCGGTAGATAAGAAAATGATATGTAAAAAGAAAGTTAAAGGAAGGAACGTAGGTTGGTGAGCAGATGGGAAAGGAGAAGTTAAGGTAAGGAAAGTGCATAGGTAAGGGAGATGGGAAGATAGAACGTTAAGGTAAGGGTGGGTAACATAGTGATAGGTAAAAAGAAAGTTAAAGGAAGGAACATAGGCAAGTAAGCAGATGGGAAAGCAGAAGTTAAGGAAAGGAAGGTGCATAGGTAAGGGAGAAGGGAAGCGTAGAAAGTTAAGGTAAGGGTGGGTAAGAATATGTAAAAAAGTGAATATAGATAAAACGAAAGGTAAAAGAAGGAAGGTAGGCAGACAGATGGTAAGGTAAGGGAAAGTGGGGTAGGGTAAGGGAAGTTAAGGGAAATGTTTTTTTTTTTTTTTTTGTACAGCAAAGGAGACAGTTCAAGGGCATAAAAAAATATATAAAAAAATAATGAAAAAAAAAGCCCGCTACTTACTTCTTCTAAAAAGAGTACAGAGGAGTGGCCGAAAAGTGTGTTAAGGTAAGGGAAAGGTAAAAGAAATAGTGGGGTAAGGGAAATATTGTATGGGTAATAACATGGATAGGGAAGTGAATATAGAGAAAAATAAAGTATCTAGGCGTTTACATAAGTTGAAAGGTAAGCAGAGAGAGAGAGAGAGAGAGAGAGAGAGAGAGAGAGAGAGAGAGAGCACTTCCCAGAATCGCCAACTATCACCACCTTCACCACCACCACCACCACCACCACCTTCACCACCACCACCACCACCACCACCTTCACCACCACCACCACCACCTTCACCACCACCACCACCTGACTCTACCCTTCCAAGTCGCACCAAAAGATGTTGATTCGCGCGAAGACTCTGTGCAGGGAGAGAGTTTGCCCGCTCTGAATATTTGAGAGAGAGAGAGAGAGAGAGAGAGAGAGAGAGAGAGAGAGAGAGAGAGAGAGAGAGAGAGAGAGAGAGAGAGAGAGAGAGAGAGAGACTGACAGGGAGGGAGGGAGGGAAGAGAGAGGGAGGGGGAGGAGGGGGAGAAAGCGAGAGAGAGGAAAGGAAATTGAAAGCGAGAAAAGTTAAGAGCGAAATGAAGGAAAGAAGGAAGGAAGGAAGGAAGGAAGGAAAGAAGGAAGGAAAAATTGGAAGTGTAATGAAAGGTAGAAAAGTTAAAAGCAAGAAGAAGGAAGGAAAAGCAGGTATGATGAAGGGAAGGAAAATAAGAGGAAACGGAGTCAGATGAAGGGTGTTAGAAATTGAAGAAGGGGAGGAGAAGGCATGAGGTGTGATCGTGTCAGGAGGGAAGAAGGGAAGGAAGGAAGGAAGGGAGGTGAGCAAGAAATATGATACGAAAGAGTAAGAGTAAGAGAAGGTCAGCGAAAGGGTAGGAAGAGGAGGAGAAAAAGTTTGCAGAGACATAGGAAAGATGATGAAACTGAGAATAAGCGAGAAAGAGAGTTTGAAGGGAGAAAAGAAGAACGGATAAAAAGTAAGAACGAACTGAAAAAGCAAAAGAAGGGAATATGAAGAACAAAAAAATGTGGACAAAAAGGAAAATAAAGGAAGAAAATAGAAAAAGAACGAAGGAAAGTGCGAATAAGCGAGAGAGAGAGAGAGAGAGAGAGAGAGAGAGAGAGAGAGAGAGAGAGAGAGAGAGAGAGAGAGAGAGAGAGAGAGAGAGAGTTTGAGTGGACAAAAGGAGAATGGAAAAAAAAAGGAAGAAGTGAAATGATTGAAAGAAATAAGAGAAGAAACAGAACCAAAGAAAAACAATGGACGAAAAGAAAATAAGAAATGTATAAAAAGAAAAAAAGGGAATACACAATGAAAAAAAAATACTAAAAAAAAAGAGAGGAAGGAACAGAAAGAAAGAAAATAATGGAAACAAAAGAAGTAATGTGGCAAGAAACAAAGAAGAGAGAGAGAGAGAGAGAATTCTGGGGGGAAAGTTACATAATAAGAGGAATATGGAGAAGGAAGAAGAGGAAAGAGGGGAGGAGATAGACTGGACGAAAAAGAAGAAGAAATGGGGAGAGACGGAAGATAGATGAGGCAAAACGACACTTAATTAAAAAAAGGAAGTAAAGCGAGAAGGGAATAATGAGGGAGATGATAGGAAAGGGAAGGGAAGGAAGGAGGGAAGGAGGGAGAGTAAAACTTGGCAGAGGTACAAGGGAGATAACATGAAGTGGAGGAAAAAGTGGAGAGATATAAGCGAAGGGTAATGAGACTAAACGAGAGAGAGAGAGAGAGAGAGAGAGAGAGAGAGAGAGAGAGAGAGAGAGAGAGAGAGAGAGAGAGAGAGAGTCTTTAGTTCCCATCCACCATCTTTTTTTTTTGTTTTCCATTTTGTTTTTCCATTTCTTTTCATTTTTCTTGTTTTATATCTTGTTTTCTATTCACGTCTCCATCTTTTATCCATTTATCTTCTTTTCTCTGTCCCTTTTTCCTTCTATCTCTATTCTGTTCTTTGTTTCTCTATTTTCCTTTTCCTCTCCATCTGTGTATTCGCTCTTTCTTTTTATTATTTTACACGTTTCTCCTTTTTACATGTCCCTGTGCGTGTGTGTGTGTGTGTGTGTGTTAGAGAGAGAGAGAGAGAGAGAGAGAGAGAGAGAGAGAGAGAGAGAGAGAGAGAGAGAGAGAGAGAGAGAGAGAGAGAGAGAGAGACGTAACTATAGACATACATACAAATATCTTTAGAGAGTATAGCAAATAAACACCTTTCTCTTTCTTTATCTCCGTCCTTCTTTTCTTTCTCTTTGTTTTCCATCTTTTTCCGTTCCTTTTCCATCTATTTTTCCTTTCTTTCTATTATTTCACCTCCTCCTTTCTCTCCTTCTTCATGCCCAACCCTCCCTCCCTTGCTCTGTGTGTGTGTGTGTGTTTGTGTGTGTGTGTGTGTGTGTGTGTGGCGGCGCAGTGTTTGTCTTCAGACTGCGCATGTTGACTGGGAGGACAGACAGCCTTGCGCGTTCTGTTGATTCTTGCTTCAACGCGGAGGAGGAGGAGGAGAAGGAGGAAGCGGGGGTTGGTGGTAGCTATGGTGGTGTTAAAAGGGGAGGAAGGAGGAGGTAGGAGGAAGAGGGGGAGGTAGGTGGTAGGTGTGGGGAGGAGGTGTTGAATGTCGTAGTGGTAATGTTGAGGTGTTCCTGCCGCCTTTTCAGTTTATCCCCCCCCTCCCCCCCCCCCTCCCTCTCTCTCTCTCTCTCTCTCTCTCTCTCTCTCTCGCTTGTATACTTTTCATTTTCCGTCTTTCGTTTAGTTTATTTCATTATTTCTATTAATGTTATCATTATTTCATTTCGCCTATTTATTTTTCACAGCTGTATTTAAGTTGTTTTTTGTGTTGGTGATATTTACTAATTTAATCATTTCACATTTATATTATTTAAGGAAACGCGATTTTTTCCCCCTGTTATATTTTTATTTATTTATAAGTGTGAGTGTAACCTTTCCCTGAGCTACTAACCTTGCCTTTAGTCTGTTTTATGTGTTTCAGAGGGCAATGTCTCTCTCAACTGTATATCTCATGTCTGTTGACCCCTCTTTCGGCCACCTCTTTGGATTCTTTTTAAAGGAGCAGCGAATAGCTGGCTTTATTTATTATTGTTTCCTTTTTTGTGCCCTTGAGTTGTCTCCTTTGTAAAAAAAAAAAAAGGGTGATCTTCCTCTCAATTGTCAACCTTATTTATGTTTCAGTAGGGGATCATATCATTCATCCTCTCATGCATGCTTCAGTGGGCAATCTTTCTCTTAAATGTCTATCCTATGTATGTTTCAATGGCGTTCATATCCTTCACCCTCTCTCTCATGTATGTCTATATAACGTATGTATGTATTTCTATGTTCTGATGTGCACTTTCCTCTAACTGTATCTCATGTATGTTTCATTAGGCGTGCATCTCCTTCTTCCACTGTTTCATGTGCGTATGTGTGATGTATGTATATATGTATGTATGTATGTTAATTGTATATCTGAGTGATGTATGTATTTATGTATGTATGTATATTTTTGCTTTCCTGCTTGCCATTAGTTCCTACATCGCTCTCTTGATCTGATGTATTTTCTCTCTTCCTCTGATACCTTATTTTTCTATTCCATTTTTTCCTTGTTCATTTTTCGTTGGTTAAGTCTGCGTGTCTAAATTTTCTTTCCAATCCTATTCACTTTTCCTTCGTTTCGCTTCTCCTTCCTTCCCTTCTCATCTCCTCCCTTTTCTCTTTTTGTTATCTTCTGTTATCTTCTTTCATCTTCTCTATTATCCCCTTCTATTCTTGTCTCCTCTCATCTTCTCTTCTTTTCTCTTCTCTTTGTACATTCGTTTTCCTTCTTTTTTTGTTATTTTTTGTACCTTTCTCCCATTTATCTTTCGCTGTTTCGTTTCAATTGCCTTTTTCTTATCTACTTCCTTCCTTCTTTTCTTCCTTCCCTTCTTCCTTCGTTCATTTTGTTCCTCACTTCCTTCTTATTCATTTGTTTCTCCTGGTTTTGTTTCTCTTTCCTTTCCTCCTTTTTATTGTTTCTTTTTCCTTTTCATTCTCTACCTACTCCACATCCTTTTCCTCTACCCTTCTCTCTCCCATTCCTTCCTTTCTCTCCCTCTCTCCCTTCCCTTTCTCTCGTTTTTTTCTCTCCTTCCCTTCTACCATCTCTCCATCTGTTCCTCTTTCCCCTTTTTCTCTCTTTCTCTCCCTCCTTCCTTCATTATCTACTTCTTTTCATATCTCTTAATCCTTTTCTCTTTCTTTCCTCATTTATCTGCTTTACGTTAACTCCATCTTTCCCTCCACCCTTCTCTTCCCTTCCTCTCTGTTATTCTCTTTTTCTCTACTCCCTTCATTTCTACTTATTATTCCCTTGCTTCACTCTATTCTTTCTCTCTCTCCCTCTCCCTCCTTTCACCTGTTTCATCCTCCTCTCCTTCATGTGCTCACTCCCTTCTTCCTCCCCTTCTCCCTTTTATCCATTATTTTCTCTTCTCCTTCTCCATCTTCCATTCTCTCTTGCTTCTCTCCCATTCTTCCCCTCTCATTCACCCTCGTCTTCCCTATTCCCTTCCTTCGCCTCTCCTTCAGCTCTCTCCCTTCTTCTTCTTCCTCCCCTTCTCCCTTTATCACTTTTCTCTTTCCTCCTTCTCTCCTTCTGGCAATTACACTCAATCAGTTATTTTTTTGCTCTTTAAAGACAGTTCATTTGTCTGTCTCTTTGAGTTTGTCACTTTTCAACATCTTTAAAGTGTGTGTGTGTGTGTGTGTGTGTGTGTGTGTGTGTGTGTGTGTGTGTGTGTGTGTGTGTGTGTGTGTGTGTGTTTATACATTTCTTTTACTGAACTGTATTTTATTATGACTTTATTTTTTTATTTTCGGGAGCAGGTTTTCTATTTTTATTCCTTTAACTGACCGTTCGTGTATTTTTTTCTTTCATCTTTGTGTGTGTGTGTGTGTGTGTGTGTGTGTGTGTGTGTGTGTGTGTGTGTGTGTGTGTGTGTGTGCGCGCGTGTGTGTCCTTTTCCTACGCCATATGTTTCCCTCTGTGTGTGTGTGTGTGTGTGTGTGTGTGTGTGTGTGTGTGTGTAGGCGTGTGTGCAGGTTTGTTTTGGTACAGGTGAGAGAAAAAAAATATACAGCTTGTGAGGGGAACACGTAAAGGAATATATAGAAAGGAAGAAGGGGAGAGAGAATAGCAAAGGAGAGGAGGAGAGGAGGAGGTGGAGGAGAGGAGCGGTGTGAAGGAGAGAGAAAAAATACTAAATGCAATAATAGTGAAAGGAGAGAGTAGTTAAGAGGGAGAAGAAGAGATGAGAGGAAGGAAGGAAGGAAGGAGGGAAGGAAGCAAGCAGCAAGACAAAAAGCAAGAGAACATAGATGAGAGGAAGGAAGGAAGAACAGAAGGAAGGAGGGAAGGAATAAGAAATAAAAAAAGTACGGAATAGAGATGAGAAGAGAGAGGAAGGAAATAAGGTAGGAAGGAAGGAAGGAAGGAAGAAAGGAGTAGGCGATAAAAAGGTAGAGAATAGAGATGAGAAGATGGAGGAAGGAAGGAAGAAGAGGGAAAGGTGTAGAAGGAAATATACAAAGACGAAATAAATCCTGTATAAGTTAGAATTAGATTTACATGAAAGAAACGAATATAAAGTAAAGGAGATGGAAAGGAAAATAGTAAGATAAAGAAGAAAGATGCAAGATAGATATACTTAAACATTCATAGCTTTAAATAACAAAGAGGAAGAAGGGAGAAAAGACGCTAATTGAAAAGACAAATAAAATGGAACACGTGAAGATATTAAACTAGAAGGAGGTTAGAGAGAAAGTTAGAGAAAAGAGGAGAGTAAGAGAGCTAGATGATGAAAGAAATGAGAAAGATGGAAATATCAGCAACAGGAAAGGAGGAGAAGGAAGGGAAATGGATAGTTATATTAATTGCTCAAGGAAAAAAAAGATAGAAGTGGAGAAAGATGCTAATGGAGAGGAAGGCAAATAATGAAAGAAATTAAAGAAGAGAGGGAAGATGAAGGAAAGAGAGCAAGGTATAAGAAAGTTAGAGAAAAGGTTAGATAAAGAGAGAGAGAGAGAGAGAGAGAGAGAGAGAGAGAGAGAGAGAGAGAGAGAGAGAGAGAGAGAGAGAGAGAGAGAGAGAGAGAGAGAGAGATGTAAATGGAGAAGAGAAAGAGAAAGGAGAGGTGAAAGTAAGATATGCTAAAAGAAGGTTAAGGAAAAAAATAAGATAAAGAGGAGGGAGAGAAAACAAGAGGAGGTGTTTAAATGAAGGAGAGGAAAAAAAATGGTGAAGGGAAGATAGGAGAAGTGAAAGAGAAAGGAAAGGTGGAAGAAAAATATACTCAAAGAAGGTTAAGGAAAAGATTTGTTAAAGAGGAGGGAGCGAAAAAAAAAATGAGAGGTGTAAACTGAGGAGACGAAAAAGAAAAAAAAATGGTGAAGGGAAGATAGGAGAAGGGGAAGACAAAAGAAAGGTGGAAGAAAAACATACTAAAAGAAGGTTAAGGAAAAGATTTGATAAAGAGGAGAGAGAAAAAAAAGAGGTGTTAACAGAGCTCTTCCCTCTTTCGCTCTCCCATTCCTCCATCCCTTTCTCCTTTCCATCCTCCTCTCCCTCCTTCTCCTCTTCCCTCCCTCCCTGGCTCATTTGTTTCTTCCTCTTTTCATACCTCCATAAAGAGATGAAAAGAGAGGTGTTTGAACTAAGCTAGAAGAGGTGCGTGGTGTAGGCGGTAGGCTTAGAAGGTAAGAAAGTGAGAAGAAACTGAAAGGGAAAGTGAAGTGAAAGGGACAGGTGGAGAAAATATTTAACTAGTAGATTTAAGGTAACATATCAGGGAATAGAAAACTGAGGAGATGTAAAGAGGAGAGAAGATAAAGGATGAAAGGGAAGGCAAGGACAAGAGGGGAAGTGAAATCAAGAAGAGAGAAGATGGAAAAAGTTGAGACAAGAAGAGAAAATATGTGAAACTAGTAGATTTAAAGTCAAATATTGAGGAAGAGAAGATATAAAAGGTGTAGGCAGAAGGAGGAGAAGGTAAAGGATGAAAGGGAAGGCAAGGACAAAAGGGAAAGGGAAATCAACAAGAGAGAAGGAAATAGTTGAGACAAGAAGAGAAAATATGTGAAACTAGTAGATTTAAAGTCAAATACTGAGGAAGAGATCATATAAGAGGTGTAGGCAAAATGAGGAGAAGGTAAAGGATGAAAGGGAAGGCAACGACAAAAGGGAAAGTGAAATCAATAAGAGAGAAGAAGGGAAAAGTGGAGAAAAGAGAAAAAATGTGTGAAACTAGTAGATTCAAAGTCACATATTGAGGAAGAGAACATATAAAAGGTGTAGGCAGAAGGAGGAGAAGGTAAGGGATGAAAGGGAAGTCAAGGGAAGGAGGGAAAGTGAATGAAAGAAGAGGAAAACTGAAGGGGAGAAGTAATTTGAAGGGGACAAGAGAGAAAAAAAAATAGAAAACTAAGAATTGCAAGTAAAATATTAGCGAAGAAAGTGTAAGGTGGAGTTTGAGAGAAGAAAAGGGAAAGAGTGAAAGGGATACGAGGGAAAATAAAAGATAGAAGGGGAGAAACATTACGACGGGACATAAAAAAAGTGTTAAGTTAGAAGACTGAAGGTAAACTATAAAACAATTGGGAAAAGTTAAAGGTGTATTATTATTATAAGTATTAGTATTAGTAGAGTATTAGCTAAGAGATGAAACGGAGAAAATTCAAAACTAACAAAATGAAGATGAACAATGATGGAAAAGGGAAAGTTAGGTAAGAGTTGTAGGTAAGAGGAAGGAAATATAAGGCAAAACAAGTAAAGGGAAGGTAAGGGAGCGAGGGTGTTGGGTAAACGCTCAGGTGTTGAGGCAAATTGGATACATGGCATGACTGGAAAAACACCTAACCTAATAGAGAGAGAGAGAGAGAGAGAGAGAGAGAGAGAGAGAGAGAGAGAGAGAGAGAGAGAGAGAGAGAGACATACGTACATACAGACATACAGACAGAGAGATATAGACAGACACAGACAGACACACTACCAAACAAACTCTGAAGTACGGACAAACAACTTGACAGATTTACAGACCGACAAACACAGACAAGAACAAACAGACAGACAGATAGACAGACAGACAGACAGACACAGACAAGTACAGACAACAAACTAACGTAAAATTAATAAAAACAAATATGATAAATGAATAAAATAAATACTACTTCTGCTTCCCTCGGTGATGAAATGCTTCGTTGTGAATAAAAGAGATAATTATGCTCGTAATTAAGAGAGTAAATTAAGCGTCAATCTAAACACAGACAAATTAATAATTCTCTCTCTCTCTCTCTCTCTCTCTCTCTCTCTCTCTCTCTCTCTCTCTCTCTCTCTCTCTCTCTTTTGAGTGAGAGAGAGAGAGAGAGAGAGAGAGAGAGAGAGAGAGAGAGAGAGAGAGAGAGAGAGAGAGAGAGAGAGAGAGAGAGAGAGAGAGAGAGAGAGAGAGAGAGAGAGAATAGTAATACACAGAAGAAAGTCATGTATATCGTAACACGGATCATGAATATTTTTTTCCACTCGCTCGTAATCTGCCTCCTCAAAGGGTCACTCCGCTTCGTAATTACCGCGTCCTGGTAGCGAGTCTTGTGATGTTGAGTGAGTGTGTGACGTGTGTTCAAGCTGCTGTCACTGAAATCGGAACAACCAACATCGGCATTGCTTCTTTGCCTACGACTAATAATAACAATAATAATAGTACAGACAAGAATGAAAGGGACTTCTAACATTGACTCTTGGCCCTGCGATATATTCTTGCACTATTACGTCTCCTTATGTTGCGTTAAGGGAGTACGTTGTGTAGATGGAAGAAATGATGTGACGGCAGTAAAGGGTTGGGAGTGTGATCAGAGGTTTAAAATAGATAGGTATGTTTTTTTTTCTGTGTTTTATCGACGAACTAAAAAAAAAACCAATAACATATCTATTCTCCGCTGCTATAACACAACCACTTATTCTCACTCACTCACTCACTCACTCACTGACACCACTGCCACACACATACAAAAAAAACATGCATGAGAAGCTTATTATTTAGTTACGCAAGATTTTGAACGTGTATTAGTGTCGTAAAAATGAACTAATTCCATGAAAGTGTAGTTGAGAGAGAGAGAGAGAGAGAGAGAGAGAGAGAGAGAGAGAGAGAGAGAGAGAGAGAGAGAGAGAGAGAGAGAAAGCAATATTTACGAGATAGTAACGATGGGAAACCTGAGAGCGTAGAGAGTGTATGCGTGTGTGTGTGTGGGTGGGTGTGGGTGTGTGTGTGTGTGTGTGTGTGTGTGTGTGTGAACCTGGTGACTCTTTCCATTAGACTGGTGAAGGTGAAAGAGAAATGGGAGGGGAAAGTAAGTGAGAGAGAGAGAGAGAGAGAGAGAGAGAGAGAGAGAGAGAGAGAGAGAGAGAGAGAGAGAGAGAGAGAGAGAGAGAAGTGAAGGCGAAGTGAAAGCATCAGTTATCGGTTCGGTCTCTGCTGCGATAGAGATTGATAACACGAGAGAGAGAGAGAGAGAGAGAGAGAGAGAGAGAGAGAGAGAGAGAGAGAGAGAGAGAGAGAGAGAGAGAGAGAGAGAGAGAGAGAACTATCACCAACGAGAGAAATGGAGTAAATAATAGAAGAGGAAAAGGAAGACAAGGAAAACGATAAGGAAAAAAAAAATTAAGACCACGAGAAGCAAGATCAGAGAGAGAGAGAGAGAGAGAGAGAGAGAGAGAGAGAGAGAGAGAGAGAGAGAGAGAGAGACTGACTAATGACACAGGTGAAAGCATTGCAAGAGTGATGTATATATTGTTGTTTTCCTGCTGATATACGAATGTTCGGCGGTCAGTGACTTTACCGAGGATGAAGCGACACGGTTATCGGGGTTTTGTTCGGTCCGTAAATACAATAAGTCATCGCATTGCCATAGTTACGCGCTTGTGTCAAAGATGTATATAACTGAAGTGCTTTTTACGAGGAGGGATTTTTATTATCTGTTAAAGATGTATATTTGTGTTAAAGATGTATATTTAAGATGGTTATTTGTATTAAAGATGTATATAAGGAACGTGTTTTTATATGAAGGGGATATTTTTATTTTGGTTTATATGTAGGAAAGTGATGTTGAGGTTTAGAAATGCAGGTAAAAAATAAAGAAACGTAGCATTTGAGTAGTAACGCTGAGATATAGATAGAGAAAAATAAATAAAAAGGGATTATTAAGTAAGGTCAAAATTAATAATATATACAAGTAAGGAAATAAAGAAACAGAGGATCAGAAAATATCGTTGAGATCTAGATATACAGGGAGAATACAAAAATAAGAACGTTCCAATATGTAAAAACGTTTGTATTCAGATATTTATCAACCAGGTGTTTCCCATTAGAGTATAAATATTTATCTTCCGCAATGCACTGAAGTAAGGTTATTGTATTTTTTTATAAACTTGAAACTAAAAAAAATAAATTCTAATTATCTGCTTAAAAAATAAAAACAGGTATTGACTAGAGAAAAAAAATCCATGGAAGCTTCTAATATAAGCCTTTACATTACGAATATACAAGTAAGTGAAACGTTTAAAATAGTAGAAAAAAATATATTTTGGTTGGGTTGGTTTGGCTTGGGCTGAGCTGGGTTGGGCTGGGTTGGATTGGGCTGAGTTGGGATGGGTTGAGTTGGGATGGGTTGGGCGGGGTTGGGTTGGGTTGAGTTGGGTTGGGCTAAGTTGGGTTTTGGGTTGTGTTGGGTTGAGTTGAGTTTTGGGCTGGGGTTGGGTTGGGTGGGTTGGGTTGGGTTGAACTGGATTGGATTGAGTTGAGTTGGGTTGGGTTGGATTGAGTTGGTTTGGGTTGGGTTGGGATGGGTTGGGTTGAGCTGGGTTGGATTGAGTTGAGTTGAGTTGGGTTGGGTTGGGTTGGGTTGGGTTGAGCTGGGTTGGGTTGGGCTGGGTTAGGTTGAGTTGGTTTGGGTTGAGTTGAACTGGGTTGGGCTGGGCTGAGTTGAGTTGTGTTGAGTTGAGTTGGGTTGGGTTGGCTTGGGTTGAGTTGGGTTGGGTTGAGTTGGGTTGGGTTGGGTTGGGATGGGTTAGGTTGAGTTGGTTTGGGTTGAGTTGAACTGGGTTGGGTTGGGCTGAGTTGAGTTGAGTTGAGTTGAGTTGGGTTGGCTTGGGTTGGGTTGAGTTGGGTTGGGTTGGGTTGGGCTGGGTTAGGTTGAGTTGGGTTGGGTTGGGTTGGGTTGGGTTGGGTTGGATTGAGTTGGGCTGGGTTGGACTTTGTTGGGTTGAGTTGGGTTGAGTTCCGTTGCGAAATCATGAATTAACAATATATAATTATCTTCGTAAAAGTAAAATAGTAATAATAATAATAATAATAATAATAATAATAATAATAATAATAATAATAATAATAATAATAATAATGTGGAATAATTAGGCGATCAGGTGAATGACGATAATGAAGTCACACATACCTTCCTCCTCCTCCACCTGCTCGTCTTCTCAGCATGCTAATTAATAAAGTTTGACAACGAACACTTTTACGAGAGGACAAAGCTTTATTTGGCGGTGTTTGCTCCTCCTCCTCCTCTTCCTCTTCCTTCTCCTCCTCTTCTTTCTCCTCCTCCTCCTTCTCCTCCTCCTCCTCTTCGTCCTCCTCCATATCATTTTCCAGTTTAGTTTTACGTTCCCATTTTCCTTTTTCTCCATTTATTTTTCCCGCGTCCTCCTCCTCCTCCTCCTCCTCCTCCTCCTCCTATTACACATCATCATCCACTTTCGTTCTGCGTCTTCCTTCTCCTCTTCTTCCTCGTCCTCCTCTTCCTCGTGTGTGTGTGTGTGTGTGTGTGTGTGTGTGTGTGTGTGTGTGTGTGTGTGTGTGTGTGTGTGTGTGTGTTTCTCATGTTTCAGTCTCCTTATTTTGAGTTTTGCATATATTATTTTTCTTTCTTAGCTGTTATTCATCCTCCTCGTCTTTTTTTTATCTTTTATTCATCTCTCTCTCTCTCTCTCTCTCTCTCTCTCTCTCTCTCTCTCTCTCTCTCTCTCTCTCTCTCCTCCTCCTCCTCCCCTACATGACCTTAGAATTTTAAAACACACACTCACACACACACACACACACACACACACACACACACACACACACACACACACACACACACACACACACACACACACACAAAGTTAGAAGAGTTGTGTTAATTTTGTGAAAGTAAAACAGAACGAGAACGTGAAAATGAGGAACGTAGCGAATACTGAACGAGATAACTCTTCTAAAGCGAGAGAGAGAGAGAGAGAGAGAGAGAGAGAGAGAGAGAGAGAGAGAGAGAGAGAGAGAGAGAGAGAGACTGATGGAATGATATGACCATGCAACTACGCAGATACACACGGAAACACACACACACACACACACACACACACACACACACACACACATTGACAGTCATCCATACACAACGAGAGAGAGATTAACGGACGGACAGACTAACAATGGTGGGCAGACATACGCATAGACAGACAGACAGACAAACAAAGAGATAGGAAGAAAAATACGAAGAATCCGGACACCTTTATTTCTATTTACAATGTTTATATATTTACTTAACGTTTTTCTTATCTTTTGTAATATTGATATACTATTTTTTTTGCTATATTTTAAGTTCGTAAACTAAATACAACAAGCAATAATATCGAGGTCACTTTTTGGGTGCATTGAAACCGGAGCGAAACTTCATTGTGTTCGTTTTTTGCGTCTGGTTTGAATATAGCCTTTTGTTACCACGAGAGAGAGAGAGAGAGAGAGAGAGAGAGAGAGAGAGAGAGAGAGAGAGAGAGAGAGAGAGCGTCATTCACAGCGGAGTGTTTATTCAGATTGGTAATGACAGGCCGGCGCTGAATGCATACATTGATATATTTTCAACACCTGGGCCCCAAAAGCGAGTGTCGGGAACAATCCTCCGGCCAGTCCCTCTCCCACAGTATAAAAATGATTGTTGGGATGTTTAGGATTGTTAGGTTTTATATTTACACCTACACAATTCTTTACTGTCAGTTCTTCCATTATTTTTCTTACACTGACACTGTTCGTCACTGTTTTACTCACACAAATACATCTCTGCTGTTAATTGTTTCTCTATCGTTGCACTCAGAACCATCTTTTTTGTCAGTTATTTCTTTGTTCCTACACCATAGCTTCCTTTTTCCCTACATGAACACACTCCTCACTTGCCTTTCGAAAAACTTCATTTTTTTTTTTTTTTGCAATTATTTTTTATGTTAAGCAGCTCAATTCATACCGGGTTTTTTCCACCATGATTTTTCCTTTAGTCATACTCCAACATTTTTTTTTGCCAAAACTCATACACACAAACTCCTCCTTTATTGTAACTTCAATCTTATTTATTCCTTCATTCATACGAGTATGAACCGCATAGTCAAGATGAGATCTAACTAATGCTAGATATAGTTTGAGGAAGACTTCGGCGCTTCTGTTGCTTATGCTCCTTGAAATAAATCCCAGTACCCTATTTGCTCGATTTCTAGCTTGAATGCACTGTGCAATTGGACGGAGATCGAGCTCACTAAGACCCCTAAATCCCTCTCGCACCCAGACATGCTTATGAGAGTGTCATTTAAACAATAGTTATGAGAGGGGTTGTTCCTACCTACCCTCAGAATACTGCACTTTCCTACATTGGACTCCATCTGCCATTTACCCGCCCAGTCATACAATCTGTTTAGTTCACCCTGGATAATACTTGCTTCCTGATCCGACTCAATTGCTCTACCGATCTTGGTATCATCTGCAAACTTACTGACATCACTACTAATTCCTGTATCTAAGTCATTGATATAGATAATAAACAAAAGTGGACCTAATACCGAACCTTGTGGGACCCCACTGGTAACACATCCCTAGTCAGATCTTTTACCATTGATTTGCATTTTTTGCTTCCTATTGCTAAGCCACGCCTTGACCCAGCTCAAAACTTTACCCTCTACTCCGTGAGCCTGTAATTTAAGAAACAGTCGTTGGTGAGGAACTTTGTCAAACGCTTTACTAAAATCAAAATAGATTACATCATAATTTTCATCTCTGTCTACCGCCTCAAATACTCTATTGTAGAAGGACAAGAGATTGGTGAGGCATGACCTACCTTTCGTGATCCCATGCTGCGAGTCGTGAATGAAGCTGTGTTTCTATTGATGCTCCCGAATGTTCCTGGCTATTATGGATTCCAGCATCTTGCCTATAACCGATATTAAGCTAGCTAATTGGGCGATAGTTTGAAGCAGCTGACCTGTCCCCCCTTTTGAAAATCGGCGTCACATTAGCTACTTTCCATACCCTGGGCACATAACCAG
>NC_066527.1:1862313-1889813 GCF_024679095.1 Eriocheir sinensis | reverse complement strand
GAAGGAGGAGGAGGAGGAGGAGGCCAAACGAGGCTTCACTTCAGTTTCGTCGCGGGATTGCTTGTAAAACCTTGGAGACTACGCAGCCGAGGAGGAGGAGGAGGAGAAGAAGGAGGAGGAGGAGGAGGAGGAGGAGGAGGAGGAGGAGGAGGAGGAGGAGGAGGAGGAGAAGGAGAAGAAGGAGGAGGAGAAAGGTAGAACAAGAACAAGAAGCAGAAGGACAAGAAAAAGAAGCAGAAAAAGTTAAAAATTATGAGGAAAAAACACATGGAGGTGAACAAAGACCAAGAAGAAAAAAAAGATAAAAAAGAAAATGGGTAAAAAAGAAAGAATGGAGGAGGAGAGGAAATGGAGAGGTTAAGGAAATCGAGAAGAAAGAGCTGATAGAGAGGAGGAGGGAAGGAAGGAAGGAGAGGGAAAGGGTGACCATAGGCGATAAGAGGAAGAGGAGGAGGAAGAGGAAGAGGAGGCGGTGAGGATAAATGGTCTGGTTGAAAAGAAACTACGAAAAAAATATAGTAAAAGCAAAACTAAGAAAAAATAAACTAATTCGTTATGTAAATACGTGAAGGTGCAAACTAAAAATGGATAAGAAAGGAAGAACGAAATAACGAATAATAAGGAAAAAGTATATATTAGAAAGTAATGAAGAATAAACTGAATTAAATAAAATGTGAAATAGCGTCTTTTGTGGGAGTATGGAGTGGAAACGGAAAGAAGGGAAGGGAGGGGTAAGGGAAGGAAAGGGAAGGAATAATAGGCTAGGAAAGGTAAGAAAAGGGAAGGGGAGTGAGATAGAAAGGAAGGGAAAGAAGAAAACGGGAGGAGGAGAATAGGGTAGGGAAGGGAAGAGGAAGGAAAGGGAAACGGAAGAGAAAGGGAAATGGAGGATAGGGTAGGGTAGGGAAAAGGAGGAGGGAGGAGAGGAGGAAGAAAAGGGGAAGGGATGTGGAAGAGAAAGGAAGGGAAGGGATGGGAAGGGAAGGGGAAATGTACAGAATCAAGGGAGAGAAAGGGAATTAGGAATGTCGCGAATTTATGTATGCTTTATTATTTAGGTAATGGGGATAAATACTGCGATTACATACATGACATTTTGCCTATTAGTTACACACACACACACACACACACACACACACACACACACACACACACACACACACACACACACTTAATTTCGTTTGTTTTTCATTCCGTTTCTTCTTTCCTTCATTTTTTCTTATGTTCTTTGTTCTTCTTCCTATTTCTTCTTCCTCTTAATTTCCGGACATTTCTTCTTTCTCCTCCTCCTCCTCCTCCTCCTCCTCCTCCTCATCGTCCTTTTTTTTCTTCTATTTTTTCCTCTTTTTTTGTGTGTTTTATATTATTCTTGTTGAACGTTTTTCTTTTCTTTTTTTTTACTTTTTCTCTTGTTAGTTTGCTTGTTCTCCTTCTTCTCGTTTCTTCCTCTCGTTTTCTTTCTCGTATTTTCTCGCTTTCGTAATATTCTTCGTCGCCACTTTCGTCTCATCTCATTTTGTTCCCTTTCCGCTTAATTTCCTTTTTCTCTTCCTCCTCCTCCTCCTCCTCCTCCTCCTCTTCTCCTCCTTCGCAATTACCTTTCTTTCCTTCACACGACATATTTACCTTCTCTTTCTTTTTTACTTTCTCTTTCTTTTCTTCATTTATTGTCACTTTTTCCTCCAATTATTTACTTCTACGTTTTTATCCTCCTCGTTCTTCTCTCCCTCCTCATGTCCCTCCATTATTTTGTCTGCTCTCCAAATTCAGTTTTCTATTTTTTCCTCCATATTCCTATTTCTGTTCTTTCTTTAGCGTTTATTTGTTTGTTTTTTGTTTCACTCACCTATTCCTTTAGTGTGTGTGTGTGTGTGTGTGTGTGTGTGTGTGTGTGCATGTGTGTTGGTTATTCATGCGTTTATATTCACTGCTGTTGTTTTACTTTAACTTTTTTTCAGGCGACGGAATTTAGAGCGGTTAAAAAAATACACGTTCTGGCTCCTTTTTTAAGCGGTTTTTGGCGGGGACGAAGGGAAGGGGAGGGGGAGGGGAGGAAGGGCGGGCTGTGTTACGGGGGAGTGAGGGGGGTGAAAGGGGTGATGGGAATGGGTTTGAGAGGGGAAGAGGGTGGGAGAGAGGAGGGAAGGGGTTAGCATTCCGTAAATTCCGCTCTGGCGATGATAATCCACAAAACTCTTTAGTCTGTGTGTGCGTGCGTGAGTGTTTTTGTTCCACGTGTAAATGTTATGTAGTGAGGTTAGGTCAGCCAGCACACGTTTGTTTGGGTGACTGAAGAGCTCTTTGAGGAATGCAAAATTAAGTACATAGCGATTATTTTAGTGTTTTTAGAACATAAGAACATAAGAACGCAGGAGTCTGCAAGAGGCCGGTAGGCCTGTACGAGGCAGCTCCTTTGACCCTAAGCTCCCGTGTATCTAACCCCACCTAATATCGCTGTCCATGAATTTATCTAGTCTATTTTTGAATGTGACAATTGTATTGGCACTCACCACATGACTGCTAAGCCTATTCCACTCATCCACCACCCTATTAGTAAACCAATTTTTGCCTATGTCCCTGTTGAATCTGAATTTATCCAGTTTAAACCCGTTACTTCGTGTCCTACCCGGTTCTCTTACCAACAAAACCTTATGAATGTCTCCCTTATTAAAGCCCTTCATCCATTTATAAACCTCGATCATGTCTCCACGCACCCTTCGCCTTTCTAGAGAATGCAAGTTTAACTGTTTGAGTCTTTCCTCGTATGGCAAGTTTCTCAACCCCTGAATCATCTTAGTCATCCTCCTCTGCACCGATTCTAACATTTTGATATCCATTCTATAGTAGGGTGACCAGAACTGAACCGCATAGTCAAGATGAGGTCTAACTAATGCTAAATATAGTTTGAGGAAGACTTCGGGGCTTCTGTTGCTTACGCTCCTTGAAATAAATCCCAGTACCCTATTAGCTCGATTTCTAGCTTGAATGCATTGTGCCCTTGGACGGAGATCAGAGCTCACTAAGACCCTAAATCCTCTCGCACCCAGACCTACTTATGAGAGTGTCATTTAAGCAATAGTTATGTGAGGGGTTGTTCCTACCACACTCAGAATACTGCACTTCCCTACCTTGAACTCCATCTGCCATTTATCCGCCCAGTCATATAATCTGTTGAGTTCACCTTGGAGAATACTAGCGTCCTGATCCGACTCAATTACTCTACCGATCTTGGTATCATCTGCAAATTTACTAACATCACTACTAATTCCTGTGTCTAAGTCATTGATATAAATAATAAACAAAAGTGGACCTAATACCGAACATTGTGGGACCCCACGAGTAACACATCCCCAGTCAGATCTTTTACCATTGATTTGCACTTTTGCTTCCTATTGCTAAGCCACGCCTTGACCCAGTTCAAAACTTTTACCTCTTCTACGTGAGCCTTTAATTTAAGCAACAGTCGTTGGTGAGGAACTTTGTCAAACGCTTTACTAAAATCAAGATAGATTACATCATAATTTTCATCTCTGTCAACCGCCTCAAATACTTTATTGTAGAAGGACAAGAGATTGGTGAGGCATGACCTACCTTTTGTGAACCCATGCTGCGAGTCGTGAATTAAGCTATGTTTCTCTCAATGCTCCCGAATGTTCCTGGCTATTATGGACTCCAGCATCTTCCCTATAACCGATGTTAATCTAATTGGGCGATAGTATTAAGCAACTGACCTGTCCCCTTTTAAAAATCGGCGTCACATTAGCTACTTTCCATAGGCTCGGCACATAGTTAGTATTTACCGACATCTTAAAGATGTCGGTTAGTGGGTCACTGATTATATCACCTAGCTCCTTTAATACCCTCGGAAATATCCCGTCAGGACCTGGCGATTTGTTCTTCTGCTTATCTATCTCATCCTGAACTACTTGCCTGGTAATGATTATATCCCTCAATTTATCGCCATCCCCGCCCTCGTACACCTGAACTCTTTCCGGTATAGTCGTTCGATCCTCCTGTGTGAATACTGAAAGGAAGTAGTCGTTCAACAATGTGCTCATATTTTCGTAATTTTCTACTAGCTCCCCTGTGTTTGATTTCAGCGGTCCAATTTTCTCCCGTGTTTTTGTTCTATACATCTGAAAGAAGCCCTTAGGATTACTTTTCGCCTCATTTGCTACTTTGATCTCATAGTTCTTTTTTGCTATCCTGGTGTTTTTCTTAACTAATCTAGATAGTTCGACGTACCGGCCCCTGAGATGTGTTTCCCCATTCTTTATTTTCTGATAAATTCACTTCTTTAACCAAATCTCGTGTTTTAGTCCACGAGTCATCCACTTAGGATCATTGTTTTCTTTTCTAAGTGTTCGCTGTGGTATATGCTGTTCTTGCCCCTCTACTATTACTCTAACTAAATTATTGTAAGACATTTCTACCTGGCTCTCCTGGCTCTCCAATCCGCAGTTCTGGCCCTCATGAATCCCTAAATTATCCCAGTTTACCCCTTCAAGATGTCTTCGAAGCCCGTCGTAGTTTGCTCTTCTAAAATCTGGCACTAACACTGGGTTTGGATCACGGGTTACCGCCCAGTCTAACCTAAAACGAACCGTTCTGTGATCACTGTTTCCTAACTCTCCGCCCACCTCCAACTCACGTAGCAAGTTCCCATTATTGGTTAGGACTAAGTCTAATATGTTATCTCCTCTGGTAGGCTCAGTAACTACCTGCTTAAGGAAATTATCTTGTATAACTTCAAGAAAGTCCTCGGCTTCCAGGTCACCCACTAGATCTTCCCAGTCTATATTCCTATAATTAAAGTCCCCATTACGCAGACATTTCTACTCATACTGCCCTGCCAATCTCCTGTAGTAATATACTCGTGTCCTGCCTGTTAAGGTTGGGTGGCCTGTATATAACTCCTAGAGTTAGTTTTTCTTTCCCTTTGTAAACGTCCACCCAAACTGATTCTGAATCCATGTTAGTTTTGACTGAGTTGTTAACTAAACATTTAAGTGAGTCTTTAACATATAGCGCAACTCCACCTCCCTTTCTGCCCCTTCTGTCTTTGTGAAACATCTGATAACCCGTTATTTCAAATTCTGACCTAAAATTTCTATTAGCAAAGTCTATCCATGTCTCAGTGATCGCTATTATGTCAAAATTTTCTGAACAAGCTTCACCCCTTAGTAAGTCTATCTTGTTTCTGAGGCTCCTGCTGTTAGTATAGAAGATTCTTAGCCCGTCCTCTGTTACTCCTCTAGAATTACTTCTAAGCTGCCTGGTTATATTATGAGCTAGATGTCCCCTCCCATTACTCCTCCCCCCCTCGCCTATACTAAAAAATCCCTCAGGGTACCAAGTGCTCGCTCAAGGGAGTCTGAGAGAGCCTCAACACCCTTGAACGTCAAGTGTATCCCGTCACGGGCGTAGAGGGCGTCGTTGCCAAAGAAGAGGTCCCAATTGTCGACGAACAGCCACCCATTGCGCTCGCAGTGCTCAGCAAGTCTGCTGTTCACTGCTATCGCCCTGGACAGCCATCCATCGCCAACGCCCCTCCTTGGCAGGACGCCACACACTACTGGTGACCCACCAGCGTCACGTATCCTGCCTAACAATTCTCTAAAACGCCTGAGAAGGTCCTCGCTTGGCACAGAAAAGAAAGGAGATATTGAAGGTAGAAGTGTTTTTAGTGATGTTTTTAGTAGAAGTGTTTTTAGAAGTGTTTTTTATAAGGAAAGGAAGGAGATATTGAAGGTAGAAGAAAAATTAAATCTCTGTATTACTTGACTCTATGTATATGAGGAAGGAGAAATGAAGGGATTGATGTGATATAGAGATCAAGGACAGCAGAAAGAAAGTTGTTGGTCATATCTATATTGCTCTTTATTTCTTTTTAACACAAGGCAATAGTTGATGGTAGAAATATGAAGCATGTGATATGTTTAACCTGCTGTTTCTTGAGCGAGTTATTTGTTCAATATGATATAGAGATTAAAATACAACAAAAAGAAAGGTGTTGGTCATATTTACGTGGCTTTTATCTTTCCTTAGAACATCAGACTGACGCATTTTAGTAGAATTTTGAAGCATGTGATATGTTTAACCTGCTGTTTCTTGCGAGTTACTTGTTAAAGGAGATATAGAGATTAAAAAAAAGAAGAGATGTTGGTCATATGTATGTGGCTTTAATCTTTCCTTAGAACATCAGACTGACGCTTTTTAGTAGAATTTTGAAGCATGTGATATGTTGTACCAGCTATTTTTTTTATACGATATACTTATTAAAGTTATGATCAAAACACGTCTGTATCATGTTCTAAGGAAAGATCAGTGCAATATAAGTATGACCAACATTTTTTTTTCTTGCTTGTTCCTCGTGTACAAGTGCCGAGGCTCGCGAGGTCATTGACTGTCCCCGATGGAAATATTTACACAACGTTCCCGGTTTCACTCTTTCGTTTTTCACTCCCGCATTTTCCTCCGCCACCGTTTTTGCTAACTTTTCATGGGCACGTGCGGACCCCGTGTTTGTCACATACAGCAGATAAGTAACACTTGTTTTTTTTTTACCTGCGCATCGTATTCAGTTATTTTTTTTCTTCTTATTTTTATTGCAACGAGTTTAAAGTTTGTCAGTCGTGGGAGTGAATTACTAACCTTATTTTTTTCTACCTACACCACCTCCTCGTATTGTTTTATGTATATTTTTCTTATTTATATTGCAACATGTTTTGCTTTATTAGTGGTAGGAATGTGTTGTTCTTTTTTATTCGGCTTTTTCTCCTTTTATTTTTATTTTATTGCAACGGATTTAAGCTTATAAGCCAGAGGAATACAGTCTGTTGTTTTTTTCTATACACCCCCGCTCCGTATTCAGTGTTTCTCCCCTTTTATTTTTATTGTAGAAAGTTTAAGTTTTTATCAGGCGCAGAAATTCGTTAACAGTGCCATTTTTTTCTAAACACCGCCTTCTCGTATTCAGTTTTCTTTTTTTTTTCTCATTTTCATTGCAACAGGTTCAGTTTATTGGTGTTAGGAATGCGTCAACTAACATTTTTTTTTTTTTTACATTCCACCTCCTCGTTTTCATTTTTTTTTTTTTTTATTGCAACAGGTTTTTTAGTTTGTCCATTGTAGTTCATTAACTAACATTTCTTCTCTTCATACACAACTTCTTCCTGTGTAACTTTCTCTTTTTTTATTCATTTTGTGGCTCGAATTTATTTATTTCTCATTAGTCATTTTTTTTTTACCTTCTACCTCCTCGTTTTTAGTTTTTAGTTTTTTTTTATTACAACAGGTTTTTTGGTCAGTTGTAGGCGTTCATTAACTATTTTTTTTCCTCTACGTAAACCTCTTCCTATGTAACTTTCTCTTTTTTTTATACATTTTGTGGCTCGAATTTATTTTTTCTTATTAGTCATTTTTTTTTACATTCTACCTCCTCGGTTTTAGTTTTCTTTTTTTTTATTACAATAGTTTTTTTTGGTCAGTTGTAGGCGTTCATTAACTATTTTTTTTTCTCTACATACACAATCTCTTCCTATGTAACTTTCTCTTTTTTTATATACATTTTGTGGCTCGAATTTATTCTTTTCTTATTAGCTATATAGATACATTCACTTCGTAACTTTTTTTTTTTCAAACTCACAACCTCCTCGTACTCAGTTTACTTTTTTTTATTAATATTGAGAGAAATTTCATTTATTTTATTAGTGGTAGGAATGCATTCATTCTTTTTTTTTTATACACCGCCTCCTCGTATTCAATTTCCTCCTTTTTTTATTTATATTGCAACAGGTTTTAGTTTATTAGTTTGTCGGAATGCGTTCACTCACTATTTATGAAACACCTACGTACATATTTTGGTACATCACCTCCTCGTATTAAATTTTCCCATGATTTTTTTTGTATATATTGTGACTAGGGGCCGTATTACAAGTCGAATCAGAGAAGTTTTAGGTCCCTTCAATGGTCGATTTAGGGGCCGTATTACAAGTTCAATCCTAGAAGTTTCGGGTCCTTACAAAGGTCTGTTTAGGGCCCGTATTACAAGTTAAATCCTAGAAGTTTCGGGTCTCTACAAAGGTCGGTTTAGGGGCCGTATTACAAGTTCAATCCTAGAAGTTTCGGGTCCATACAAAGGTCGGTTTAGGGGCCGTATTACAAGCTCAATCCTAGAAGTTTCGGGTCCCTACAAAGGTCGGTTTAGGGGCCGTATTACAAGTTAAATTCTAAAAGTTTCGGGTCCCTGCAAAGGTCTGTTTAGGGGCCGTATTACAAGTTCAATTCTAGAAGTTTCGGGTCCCTACAAAGGTCGGTCTAGGGGCCGTATCACAAGTTAAATTCTAGAAGTTTCGGGTCCCTGCAAAGGTCGGTTTAGGGGCCGTATTACAAGTTCAATTCAAGAAGTTTCGGGTCCCTATAAAGGTCGGTTTAGGGGCCGTATTACAAGTTCAATTCAAGAAGTTTCGGGTCCCTGCAAAGGTCTGTTTAGGGGCCGTATTACAAGTTCAATTCAAGAAGTTTCGGGTCCCTATAAAGGTCGGTTTAGGGGCCGTATTACAAGCTCAATTCAAGAAGTTTCGGGTCCCTATAAAGGTCGGTTTAGGGGCCGTATTACAAGTTCAATTCAAGAAGTTTCGGGTCCCTATAAAGGTCGGTTTAGGGGCCGTATTACAAGTTCAATTCTAGACTTTTCGGGTCCTTGCAGAGGTCTGTTTAGGGGCCGTATTACAAGTTCAATTCAAGATGTTTCGGGTCCCTACAAAGGTCAGTTTAGGGGCCGTATTACAAGCTCAATCGTAGAAGTTTCGGGTTCCTACAGAGCAACGTTGCCAGACTATCGTACTCAGAGCATAGTATTTACCGGTTTTTGACGCCTAACAATGGCCAAGAAACATCAGAAATTAACTATTTTAACGATACATATAAATGAATCTAATTATTGGAGCCCAGGGGACAGTTTTGGGGGTCGGAAGTTGGTAAATATAAGAGGCTCAGTAAGACAATCTGGCAACGTTACTACAGGGCTCGGGATGAATAACTCTGTAGGGACCTAAAACTTCTATGATTGGACTTGTAATACCGCCCTATGTTTCAGTATATTAATCGTAGATATTTTTTTATGAATACTCAAGGTTTTCTTCACCTATAGCATTTTAAATTTTGATGCACTTTATATATTCATGTCCTTTATGTTCACACCATACTGTAATCCGGCCCTATGTATCAGTATATTAACTCACTCCTTTTTTATGAATACTCAAGTCTTTCTTCACTTATAGCATTTTGAATTTGAGGCACTTTACTTATTTATGTCATTTATGTTTACAGCTATATTTTGTCTTTCGTTTTTATTTTTCATACTGTAATACGGGTCTATGTTTCAGTATATTAATCGTAGATACCCATTCACTCCTTTTTTATGAATACTCAAGTTTTTTCTTCACTAATAGCATTTGAATTTTGATGCACTTTATGTCATTTATGTTCACAGCCATATGTTGTCTTTCGTACTACAGACACATAGACCTGTTTTTATTTTTCATACATATCAACCAAATAATTCACTAAGATAATTAAGTTAGTTACGTTTCCAATCTGTCATGCATTTTAGTCATTCACGTCACTTATATATACAGGGAACACATTATTTTTAGTAGAACAGACACATCAACTTCTGTTCTTTTTTTTTTTTCTTCCATTCACGTCAATGCCATTTTTCCCTGAGTTAATTAAGATGCAAGGTTCTAAAATTTTCAATCTGTCATGCATTTTACTCATTTATGTCATTAATATTAACAGGAATACCTTATCTTTAGTAGTACAGGCACATCGACCTTTTATTTTTTTCATCCATTCACTCCAACAAAATAGTTCACCAAGTTTTCCCTCCACACCCACGCATTATCCCGTCCATTCGAGAGCGTTGGCGCGATATTCCCGTCATTGGTTTGCCGCGGACTGTTTGGCAACGTTTGTCGACTACCAGGACGTAACGTTTGCATAACCCTCCCGTGATTGGCCGGCGGGCTGACACTAGGGAACGCTGGTCGAATCCTAATGGCCAACGTTCCTATGACCACAACGTAACTGGCTTCCACTAACACTTGGCATTCGTCGAGTACCAGGAAGGGGTGTTGGTGAAAGCTAAACTATGATTGGGTTTCGAAAATTGGTAGATGGCGTTTGTAGGGTCGAAATAGCTGGGCAAGTGCATGACTTTAGACATATCCGCTCTCAGTACACATGGAATCGATTACATGACATGAGAAATTAGAGAAAAAGCGCTTATTTATGATCAACGTTGACTGGGTTGTTAGATATCGTGGAATCGTAAAAAAGAAGATAACAGCGACACACACGTCTTTGTACACATTTCTCCAACTTGAATATTGATTACTTTAGAGAACACCAAAGATAAACCGTGTATTTACCCTCAACGTTCATTGGGTTCTCGAAAACTAGTCGGTAACGTTCTTGGGGTCGTAAGAACTGACCACACTCACGTCATTATCAACATTTGTCTAAAGTAAATATAGAATAAAGACCATCAAACCTTTTATTTAACCTCATCATATACTCGTAGATAACATTTGTGGGGTCGTAAAGAGCGGGTCACATCCACATTTTTACACACACTATTCATTTTTATCCAAAGCGAATATTGAGTACTTTAAAATCAACACAAGAGAGAGCCACACGATTGGGAACCCGAAAATTGGCGGATAAACTTCGTCCAGGCAGACCCCAAGAGCCGGTCACATCCACGTCTCTTTATACACTGCGAGCATAGTCACTCCCCTTCCCCTTGTGTGTGTTCATTCGGGCTTATGTATGTACTCAAGGGACGCCGGGCTCTCACTGGCTGCTCCACCTCCACCTCCTGACATTGGGTCCACGGGAATAGCCTTGGATTGCTCAGCGTGTATTGGGGACGAGAGGACAGTGCGAGAGGTTATGAAAGGGGTCTGTCCCTGTCTTATTTGTGGTGTGTGTGGTGGTGTTGTGGGTCGTATCTGGTGGAGGTTATGGTATTAGCTTCGCAGTGTTTGGGAGATGGTTAAGGGGAGAGGTTATGGATGGGGTTGGGTTAGTCTTTGTGTTTTGGTTGTAATGGTGGTTGTTGTTGTTGGTGGTGGTTATGGTTGAGATATGGGTATGGTTGGTAAGCTGTCAATATTCTCACCTTACTGTTTCTTGTTTTGTTTACTCTTCTATCTATCTTGTTTTTTGGGGGTCTTTTTTCCGTTAATGTTGTTCTGCTTTCCCTCTCCTTCCTTCAACCTCTCTATCTCTCCGCCTGTTTCTTTTCCTGTCTTTCCTTTCCGCATTCACTCTCTACCCCCTTTCATCCTTCCTTCCTGTTTCTCTTTGTACGTATTTCCTCTTTCTGTTCCTTTATCTTCTCTCCCTCTCTCCACCTCTGTTTTCTCTCTCAATCGACATTCCGTGCTCTCTCTCTATCTGTCTCTCTCTCTGTGTCTGCCTCTCACTCACCCACTCTCTCACACACTCATGCTCCCTCTCTTCCTCTCTCCCTCATTCTCTCTTTGTTTTTCCGGGTCACTTATTTCCCCTCTCTTCGTTCCTTCCTCCACCTCACATTCGGTCCATTCCATCATGCTTCTCTATCTTCATTTCTCTGTCGCTATCACTCCTTCACTCACTCGTTCATTCTCTTACTAACTCACTCTTTCACTCACTCACTCATGTTTATCTTCCTTCCTCTCTCTCTCTTCCTCCCTCACTCACTTGGTTCATCACGCTCCGAGCACTAACAGGTCTTACAGATGTTGCGCCGACTCAACGAAACTTTCCAACTAAACAAGTCCTCAGGAAAATCTGCTTCGAATTTTCTGACGTCTGTGCTACGAAAGCCTTTTCCCACCTGCCTCCACTCTTAGATCCTTCGTAGATATATGTCCCTCACTGCCTATAGTACGCCCCCATCCCTCTCACTGCCTCTAGCCTGCTCCCGTCTCGAACACTCACCCAGAGCGAAGCCGTCCTTAGTCCACTGCGCCTTGCCCTTTTGGTGGTCGACGGCGCACTCCAGAAACACGTCCTCCCCCTCCCGCACCTCCACACTCTTGGGGCGGATACGGAAGCGCTGGTGCTGCCCGTCACACCCTGGAACAAGGAGACACACGAGGCTTAGTATGAGACATGTGTTAAGTTTATGCTGGAACGAGAACATAGAGACACACACGGCTTAGCACGACATGGGGCGAATTGATAATGGAATACCACAAACAATGAAATAAGTACATAGATGGACACGTTCTTATCAGTGTGCCTTGATACGTGAGACGTGTAGAAGACAAACAAAACAAGTGGACTAAAAATCTATGAGAGGAGAATAAGAGAGTGATAAACAGAGGAAGAGATGAAAGATGATGAACATGATAATCGATTTTGGACACGAAAAAAAATAAGTGGACTAAAAACTTATGAGATGAGAATGGTAAGAGAATGACAGACAGATGCAAAATAAAACAGAACATGACATCGATTGGGGACAAGAAAAAGTATAAGTGCGCTAAAAATCAATGAAAAAAGAATGATAAGAGAATGACAGACCGAGGAAGAGATGAAAATTATAATAAGGACATGACATCGAGGTTGGATAAATCATTAGTGATGAAAAAAAAAAAAGTTAGGTTCGGAATAGATTTAATACCTACAACCCGGAACAAGGCCATAAGTAAACACACGGCGCAGCACAAGACTCGGCGGGGCGTGTATATGATGACATGCCACAAACACACACTGCAATTATTAACACACACATGAATGCTTCTCGCTGTGGGGGGGAGCATCGACACAACGGACGGTTGTAATTGCAAAGGGTAAAACTGAAATAAAAGAAGGAATGATATAGAGTGAAAGGATGATATGGAAGAAGGAAGAACACGAGAAAAGGAATTACAGGAAGAAAACAGTAACGAAAACGATAATAGACACACACACACACACACACACACACACACACACACACACACACACACACACACACACACACACACACACACACACACACACAAAGAAGAAAAATAGAATGATAGGATGATATAGAAGAAGGAAGAACAGGAGACAAGGAATTACAGAAAGAAAACAAAAACGAAAACGAAAATAAACACAAATACACATATACGAAGAAGGAAAATAGAATGAGAGAATTATATTATGGAAGAAGGAAGAACACGAGAAAAGGAATTACAGAAAGAAAACAATAACATAAATCCACACATATACGAAGAAGGAAAATAGAATAATAGAATGATATAGAAGAAGGACGAATAAGAAACAAGGAATTACACAAAGAAAACAATAACATAAACGAAAATAAACACAAATACACAAATAAGTCGCCCCTTACTTACATATACGAAGGAGGAAAATAAATAAGGGAAAGAGATATAGAGGTAGGATACACATGAAGGGAGGAGGAGACAGCGAGGGAGAAAGGGGTCAAGGAGGAAGGTGGGGATGGAGGGAGGGGAGGAAAGCAAGCAAGAGGGAGAAGGAAACACGAGCAAGAGGATGAAACATTTCCTCACATCGATACCAATTTATTGTTTCAAGTCTTCCTCCTCCTCCTCCTCCTCCTCCTCCTTCTCCTCCTCCTTCTCCTCCTCTCTGGTAAGGCCTCGACCCACATTTGTTTTCCTTTTATTTATGTTCGATCCAGTATTTATATTTTCTCCTTCGCTTTCCTTTTATTTTTAGTTATTTTTCCCTTTGTTTTCTGTTCATTTTCTTCGTAGTTCTCTTCCTTCCTCTGCCTCCTTCTGTCTGTCCTCCTCCTCCTGTTTAGCTGTCCTGTTTATCTGTTACTTTTCTATGTGCATGGCGTCCTTATGTTTTTATAAAGTCTATATATATGGCCCGGTATGATAAGACACTTTCGCTTCTCACATCAGCTATTTCTAAAGGTCAAAGAGGGGATCAATCGGGTTCTAATGAGTGTTTCTTTAGGGTCATGGTACAGAGGAAGGGTCAAACTACCAAAAGGCTCATAAAACTGCTCCTGGAAATACCCCTTAACTCGTACGAAAGCCTAGTCAAATATGCGAACTCGGGCGACGAAATGTTTTAAAATACGACCCATATCACTGAATTTTTAGGTTTTACCCGTTTATTTCTGTCGAGAACCGGTAATTATAATCAGCACTTCATATATTATAACCTGCACCTGTTAATTTGGTTCCTATTATTCTCGTGAAGTTTTTGGAGCCTCAGTTTAAGCAATAATCATAAAGTTGCATCATCGTCACGCTTTGAAACTTCCCCTTTCAGTTGCATCAAGTCGTTCCTGGAATTACCACTCCTTGGATTACCTTCATTAATTATTTTCATATTTTCATTTACTACTTCATTTATTACCTTCTCGTATTTCATTTATTATTTGAATCTATCGACTTCTTACATTTCTTTTATAGTCTTCATTATAACTTGCATTTGGATTTATTGACTGCATTCATTCACTTATTTTTCTTTGCTTTTGTCAAGATGTTTCGGCAATTCCCCTTTTTTCATTTACTTCTTGCGCATATTCACTGCTCTTTTTCAATTTCTTGCCTACATTTATTTACCTCCGTCATTTTATTTCTCTCAAGTCGTCTCGGTAACAATCTACGTTTTAAAATATCGTCTGGCTTCCGTTAACGTTATAATATTAGGGTCGCATTTCGTCCCGTCTCATCTCCGTCGTTTATACAGACACTCGGCGCTCCGTGTTTTCGTTCCTTCTTCGCGTGTTGGTTCAGTCAACATTATGCTGTTTACTTTTTGCGTCCATCCGGGTATTTAATGTTGATATTCTGACATTACGACTTTATTCCGCTATTAAATCACACTTTTGAATTGTGCTCGGGGTTTGCGCTGGCCAGGTTTGTGTTTTGGGGGTTTATTTGTGTTTTTTTCGGTTTCTGTTGCTATTTTTGGTCTATTTGTTTAGTTTTTGTTTTTGTTTATTCATTGTATTTTTTATTCTTTTTTCTTATTACTCCTCCCACAGATTTTTACTTCACTAATTTCTCATCTCATTTACTTCGTCTAATTCGTCGCTCTTTCCATACTTTCCCGGCCTCTCTTAAGTTTCGTGTTATACTCTACCCAGACATTTCTTGCGCTGTTTCTTCTCCTATACTTACTTCGTCCAACTCTTCCCTCTCGTCATGCCTTCCCAAACTCTACATTTTTCAGCACCAGTCCATGTTCCCACAATTCCCTCGTTAACGCCCTCCCCGCGCCTTGTCAAACACCCGTCACCTCGTCCACCTATAGCTTGTTCGACACTTGTCCTCATGTCTTTTTCCCCGACATGTTCATCCAACAGGCGTCCCTTTCCCGCCCTTCAACGCGCGCCTCGCCCTCCGTGTTGTGTCATCTGTTTTTACCCGCTGTCATGTCTCTTTTGTGGCGCCGCTGTGATTGTTTTTGTGGCGTTATTTCAGGTGTATGTGTGGTGTAGAGGTGTATTATTAGCTCACACTACTACCAATGCCCTTGTTATGTGATTGATTGATTGATATTTGTTGATTGTACACATATTTTCTTACTAGTAAATAAAAGCACATTCACTGTTATCAGCTTATCACTTTTTGTTATATCTTGGAAGTGCAGAATTGCTTAGTTGTGGAAATTCTCTCAGGCGATTCAATATCAAAACTGTAGTTGATCTCTATATTCTTTTCCTTTTCCTTCATCATCTCTTTCTGTTTATCTCTACATGTCTGTCCGTTTATATGTATGTTTGTTCGTCTCTATATCTGTCACACTCATTCACTCACTCATTGCAATATTTATCATCTTCTAGGCTCAAAAGTATTACCGGAAAGAATAGTCAGTGTCTGTGTGTGTGTGTGTGTGTGTGTGTGTGTGTGTGTGTGTGTGTGTGTGTTTTGTGAGTGAATGATGGCAGTTGAAAAGATACGCAACACATCATCCGCGCAGAATCTTATTTTTCTTTATGATAAACTGCCCGCCTGTACTACATTCCCCCTCCTCTGTATGCATGCCCTGCCATATCCTGCTCTGCTTGTCTCTGCTGTGGCCTGCTTGTCTCTACCATGACCTACTTCTGCTGTCTGTATGCCCAACGCTGACCTACTCTGCCCTGTTTGCCTCCAATGTGACCTGCTTCTTCTCTGTATATATCCCCTACCCTGCTCTGTCCTACTCTGTCCTGCTCTGCCCCGCCCTAGCCTGCCCTGTCCTGCCAAGTCCTTCCTTCTTCCCTGCTTGTTTGTCACGGCCTGCTTTTCCTCTACACGTATGCCCTGCTGTGTCCTGCCCTATTCTTCTTTCTCCTACCCTATCCTACCCTGCCCCGTCCCTGCCCTCTCTCTGCCCTGCTTGTATATACTATGACCTGCTTCTTTATACGTATGCCCTGCCCTGTCCTGCTCTGCTCTCCCCAGCGTGACCTGCTTCCAGTGCCTCGCGTGGGTCTGGTCTGCTCTGCCTCGCGGTAAAATATGGCTCCGGGAAATATAACCATAAATATCCGCGCGAGACAGCTTAAATATTTGTGTGGCCCGAAGCACTTTGTAGCGGCGTCCGTCTTGCGGCTGTTTGTCCCGGCGATGTGTTGTTGTGCCTCGCCGCGCCGCCACGCATTGTCAGGGCGCCGCTACTCCCTTTGGCGGTACCTTGGGCCTGTCTACCAGCGCCGTGGCCACAGGTGTTAGGTCTTGATTAGTAAAGGGAGGGTGTGCGTGGTGGTGGTGGGGGTGGGTCGCTGTTATTATTTTTTTAGGGGAGTTCATTTATTTTTTGTTAATGTAAATGTTTTTTTTTTTTTTATGTATGTCTGTGTTTGTATGTGTGTTTATCTATGTGTGTGTATTTATGAGATATGTGTGTTAGTGTATGTATAATTTGTGAGGACAGTATATTGGGGAGTTTTATTATTTTCTTTAGGACAGGTCGTTTATTTATGTGTATATGTTTGTATGTATGTATGCATGTATGAGTGTGGTTTTGCATTTGTATTTACGTATTTGTGTAGTAGGGTTGTATATTTATGTATGTATGTGTATGTGTCAGTGTGTAAATCTGTATGCATGTGTGTTGCTGAGTGTGTGTGTGTGTGTAGCCTGACAGTCACCTGCAGTTATTACTAAACAACAAAAGCGGCGTGTGTACCCCCGCCAGCTGGCCTTTATTAAGCGAGGCCCCGGGCGGACAGGTGTGTGTGTGTGTGTGTGTGTGTGTGTGTGTGTGTGTGTGTGTGTGTGTGTGACCTTGCATGCGTTTGTCTGACTATTATTTTCTTAATACTGTTATTCACTTATTAACTGTTGTTTTCATGGCCAGATTATTCTTTTGCTTATTCGTATTTTTTTTTCAGAATGGTGAGTGTTCCTCTTCCCTTATGTCTTCGCTTCTAAAGGTATGTTTCAATTAATCAGTCAGTGTGGGCATACGCCGGGGGGCGCGTCCCCTCACCCACCCTACGACGTCAAGCCCGGGTGTCACGTCGGGCAAGTCTCCATCCAGGCCCCTTTCCCATCCTGAGTACCTCCTGGCTGGATCTATCGACTTACTCGAGCCACGAGCTCCGTGGGTGTCCTCTTGGCCTCCTCCACTCAGAATTGTCTCTAACAGAGACGACCCGATGAGCAGGATCAGCTTCAGGGTAACGTGCCACGTGCCCGTATAACCTGAGTTTCGTTGACGGGCTATGCAGGTAATATATGTCGAATCAGTCTCACTGAGTAGTCGCCGGTTTGACACAAAGTCATTACAACGATATCCCATGATTCTGCGTAGACATTTATTACCAAAGGCATCAATCCGCCTCTCCAAGTCCCAATTTAGTGTCCATGTCTCACAACCATTGAGTAAGACAGGGAGCACATGGGACTTGAAAATCCGGATCTTTGTCCTGCACAGGTATCGACAACGGCATATACTCGTGTTGAACGAGTCCTTAACATCGTGGGGCAGGCCAATCCGCCGTTAGACTTCCTGGCGAGACTCACTTTTGTTATGAACTACGTTACCAAGATACGTGAAGCTTTCTGAGATCACAACGTCCTCGCCACACGCATGAACAGACTGCACTATGTCATCCAGCAAGCCTTCAAACACCTGTACCTTGGTCTTGACCCAGGAGACCTGAAGTCCCAAGGGCTTCGCCTACTCGTGCAGTGCCTCGAGAGCCATCACCGAAAGCTCAAGTGACTCCGCCAAGATAATTGCATCAAGGGCAAAAACAAGGTCTGTGACCCTGGTATTGCCAATGGATGCTCCGCAATGATTCTGGCCCACAACTCAACCAGTCCATACAAGTGTTGAAAAGCAATGGGGCAAGGACACAGCCCTACGCATTTACGGGAAAGAAGCTGGACAAGACCCCCCTCCCCCCACACACTTCACAGCACTCTCTAAAGGTATGTTTCATACCATTAAAAACTCATTCTTCCATTTACTTCCTTCATCATACCTTTCCTTTTTTTGTATGTTCATTCCATAGCGCTCGTAGGCTTTCATGACGTTGCCCATTTGGTGGCCCGAATCCGTTAGTGGCGCAGGCAAGTATATATTTTATAGTGGTGCCATTCTTGCTTGGCTCATGCTGTCCCCCGGAGCTCCCTCCACTTGATCCTTTTGAGAGTTTTGCCAGAGTCCGAATTGATGGTGGTTATGAGGACTGCATATGGTTAGTCTTAGGCCACTTGGCGATGACTGACTGATTGTGTGTGTGTGTGTGTGTGTGTGTGTGTGTGTGTGTGTGTGTGTGTGTGTTTGGTAATATGAACAAAGGATTTTTCTGCTCTATTTAATCCGTTCATGTCGCTCACTCTTTCCTGTTTTGTTCTCCTGGACGTATAAATCTCCACGTTAGAGAGAGAGAGAGAGAGAGAGAGAGAGAGAGAGAGAGAGAGAGAGAGAGAGAGATAATTAAAAACTACTAGAAGGGAGAGAAAGGAGCGAGAATGATATTGGAGGTCGGAGAGATAAATGAGTGGAGGGAGAGAGGACGGGAGGGAGGAAGAGAGGGTGAGAGAATGAGAGGGAGAGGGAGAGAGAATTATTGGGAATAGGAAGTGAAGCGTGGAGATAGAAAGCGAGAGATTAAAAGTGGAGGTTAGACGCTGCGAGAATTTCGGGAAAATGAAATTGCTGGCATAGTCTGAGAGAGAGAGAGAGAGAGAGAGAGAGAGAGAGAGAGAGAGAGAGAGAGAGAGAGAGAGAGAGAGAGAGAGAGAGAGAGAGAGAGAGAGAGACATCCAGATCCAAGAGGTAAAGTGATTGGAAAACAGATATACAAACAGTGAGGTAATATGATGGAATGGATTGCAGAAAACGGACAGACAGACATAAAGACAGACAAGCGGAGACTTACAGACAAACGGTTACCAGACAGTCAAGATGGCATATAAACAAAGATGGACAAAAAGACAGACAGATTGACAGAATCATACAGAAAAACAAGGAATAAGATAGACAAGCAGATACAACACTGATAGACTAGAAATACTGAACACAAATAAATACAAAACAATGCAGGTATGAAGAAAAAAACACACTGAACAAACACACAAACAATGGCACAATCACCAAAGAAATAAGTCACACACATACAGACAGACAGACATACAACGAGGAACAGTTACACCTATACACACACAGACAAACAGACATGCAGGAGACCAGACACACAGACACATAGAAGAAATGCAAGGACGGAGAGAGAAAGACAGACACCGAGCACACAAACACAGACAGACGTTGGGAAAGATTGGCGGCCGACGGGCAAAGAAATGAAGATGGGCGGCTGGATATACCAAGACACACACACACACACACACACACACACACACGAATCTCGCCATGGAATCGAACTGAATACATGAGAGAGAAAGAGAGAAGGAAGGACAGAACGAAAGAAAGAGAGAAAGATAGAAAAAAAGATGGAAAGAAAGTTTGGAAGAAGGAATATAAAAGAGAAAATGAAAGGAGAAAAAACAAGAAAGCAAATGAAAACGCGAGAAATATATAGATAGATTGAGAGAAAAAGACAGACAGACAGGATAAAGGGTACATGAGTCTTTATTGAAGCCAAAACTGGAGGCCCCAAGTGGCGAATGGATCCTTTTTGCCCAAGCCACGATAAGGGTTCAGGATCCTCTTTCAAACTCCGTAATGGTGTTCGACCCTCCATTTGGCGCCAACAAAGCCTTTAGAGAGAGAGGGAAGTGCCAATGCTATACAGGGAGACAGCTTTTCCTTTTTTTTTCTTTTTTTTATCCCTCGTTTTATTTTATATTTTTAGTGTTCCCTCCCATTGACTTTCTCGTTTTCCTTTTTTTCCTTCTGGCTCGTTTTCTTTTTGTGTTGTTCTCTCTCCCTTTATCCCGTTTTCTAAGAGTGGTTTTATTGGGGTTGATGTGGTTCGTCTGGTTCGTCACCTTATCTTTTCCAGTTTTCTATGGCTGAATTTCTGTCTGGCTTCCACTGATTTTTTTTTATATATTTTTTTTTCTGTTTTTTTACGGTTTTGTATTTGTTTTCTATGCTATCCGTTTTTTTTCTGTTTTCTCTGTTCTCTGTTTTTATTGTTTTCTATATTATCTGTATTTTTTGTTTTTTGTTTTGTTTTTCTTAATATTCTGTTTTTTTTCTATCTTGTGTTTTTTCTGTATTTCTACTTTGTTTTTTTCTGTTTTTGTTTTTCCGTTCCTTATCTATTTTCTGTTTTCTAAGTTTTATGTGAGATTTTCAGTTTTCTGTTTCCTATGCTTGTTTTCTGTTTTTTTTCTGTTTTATGCTTGTTTTGTTTTTTTCCGTTTTCTGTGACAGGTTTTATTGGTCGTGATATGTTTTGTTCGTCACTGTGATTCACTTTTCTTGTTGTTCTCTCTTTTTCGTTGATGTTTACAAATGGCCGTCAATTATTTAGATGCGTTTACAAGTTCTGAAGAATTAAGTAGGATTTCGATTTTTAACCTGTTTCGTAATTCATTATTTTATTTCGTCTTAAGAAAATCAACTCTTTTGGCTAAATGTTACGTGTTTTTAAGCTTCTTAGATTCGAATTTTATATAATTAATTTTTTTTTCAGTTTTCAATATTACTGTGCTATAGTTTTTTAATCAATTCGTCAATATTAAAAATGTATGAAGCAAATTGAAGTATTCCATTTGTTTTACTGAGTCTTTTTATCATTTGGAATTTTAACTGATAGTATTTTTATTTAATTTCAGTGGAATACATTTTTTTCTTAAGTCGTTGATAATGAAAAAAATTTAAGAGAACTGAAGTGTTCCATTTGTTTGTTGAAGTTTTTTATCAATTAGAATTTTAACTGATATTATTTTTTGTATGTGATCTTACAGTAATATATCTTTTCTGTTTTCTTTTTTTCATTAGTTTTCTTGGTTTTTTTTCTTTTGTTTCTGTTTTTGTGTTTACTGTTTTTTGTTTTGATTTCTGTTTGGTTTGATTTTATTCTGTTTTCAGTTTTTTTTCTGTTTTGTTTTAATTTTATTCTGTTTTCTGTTTCCCGTGTTTTCTGTTTCATTATGTTATTAGAATCAGAATAGATATATTTTGTATGTAATCTTACTGGAATAAAAAATTCTCCTCAATTCGTCGTCATTGAAAAAAAACAGAATTCAGAAAAAAAGCGACTCATTGAAGGGCAGAGGGAGAGGGAGCAAGGAAGGCGCGTCGGTAAAAACATCAGTATTCATTTCCGGCTGCCCGGCGGTGCTCAGCGTGCCAAACGTAGAACAGAAGAGACGAATTATTTTTTTTCAACACTAAACTTGATGGCGCGTGAAGGGAATATTGCCAATAACGGAGTCACAAAGCTTCTCCGTTCTCTTAGCCGCGCCTCGCCTCAGTCAGTCAGCCAGTCAGTCAATCAGTCAATCAGTCAGTGCATGAATCAGTCAGTCATTCATTCAGTCAGTCAGTCAGTCAGTGAGTCAGTGAATGAATCGGTCAGTCAGCCAGTCAGTCAGTTAGGTCACATGTCAGTCAGTCAGTCAGTCAGTTAGTTTTTCAGCCTCTGCGTATCACTGTCTCCGTAATCATAACTAACATTTTGAGGATGAAGAGGAAGAGGAGGAGGAGGAAAAGGAGATTATTAGGGTTTAGCAGAAAGCCGAAGAATTAAAAAAGGGAGGATAAGAGGCGAATGATTGAAAAAGTTTGGGTTGATAAGGAAACCAAAAAATGAAATTGATAAAAGTAGAGAATGAAATAAAAACTGGATATTCATAACCCGGAAAAAGAAAAACAAATACCAAGCAGTAGTTAGAGAAGCAAAGTGAGTGGAACCTAAATAAATACCAATGGATGTTATAATAAGTGAAGAGAGGAATAAGAGGAGGAAAGAAAGAGGTGGATAGACAGAAAAGCGAAAGTAAAAAAAAGTTGAGAGGGTAATGGAAGTGAATTACCAAAAAAAAAATGTATAAAAAATGTTCTCTGATGGAAGATGAAAGGAAAAATATACATAGTCAGAAATTCAATATTTAGTGCAGCAGGAAGAGTATTAGTAGTGGTAGTAGTAGTAGTAGTAGTAGTAGTAGTAGTAGTAGTAGAAAAATAAATAGTAGTAACTCACATAATAGAGGTAGAAATCATACGCGTACATATGGTATTGGTGGTGGTAGCGATGGTGTTGTTGGTGATGGTGTTAGTGGTGATGGTAGTTGTGATGATGGTGGTGGTGGTGGTGGTGGTAGTTGTGAAGATGGTGGTGGTGGTGGTGGCGGTAGAGACAGACGCAGCAGACGCAATAAAGTTGGCAGTGAGAAAAATGATTCGAAGAAGAAAAAGGTGTGGGCGAGGAGGAAGATATTAATAGTAATGAAGATTGAGGAAGAAGAAATGAGTTTTACGTCGTAATTTTCCAGTCTTCCAAACCTACGCTTCCCCCTCCTCCTCCTCTTCTTCTTCTTCTTCTTCTTTCATTTCCTTTAATATTATTCTGCGAAATGCCTTTGTGTGTGTGTGTGTGTGTGTGTGTGTGTGTGTGTGTCTTAAAAAGGTTGATATGCAAATTTACGAAAAATGGGAAATGTAACAAAAAAAATAAAAAAGAAAAAAATTAAGAAGAAAATTGGAAAAAAAGAAAATTAAGAGGATTTGTAGTGGGCGACAGAATCAGGAGGAGGAGGAGGAGGAGGAGAGAACGAAGAAGAAGAAGAAGAAAAGGAGAAAGAAAAAGGCGAAGAGCAAGAACAAAAAACATGAGGAGAAAATGAAGAAGGAGGAGGAGAAAGAATAAAATGAAGAGACGCAAAATAAAAGAAAATGAAACAAATGAACAAAACAGAGAGAGAGAGAGAGAGAGAGAGAGAGAGAGAGAGAGAGAGAGAGAGAGAGAGAGAGAGAGAGAGAGAGAGAGAGAGCAAGGTGGCGTGGTGGTGTGAGTGGGGGTCATCCTTTAGCGCCAACACACGGGCCTTTGCTCCTGATTGGCCAGTTGTAGCCTTGACCTGTTTGTGTGTGCCTCGTGAGCCCCTGCAAAGCATAAGAAGCCCCATCCCTCTCTGCTTCCTCCTCCTCCTTTATCTCTTCTCCCTCCTCCTGCTCCTCCTCTTTCTCCTCCTCCTCCTCCTGCTCTTCCTCATCATCTGTGGTTCTTCCCTGCAGCTTCTTCCTCCTCTTTCTTCCCATTTTCTTCTTCTTTCTGTGATTTTTCTTTATCAGTTTTCTTTACCATTGTGTTATTTGTCTTCATGTTTCCTTAATCCCTTTTTGTATTTATTTTGCTTCTTTTTTCTCTCCTTTTCCTTCTTCTTCCCCTTCTTCTTTTTTTCCGTGATTCTTCTTTACTTTTTTTTTTACTTTTTGGTGTTTTTCGTATATTTTATGACTTGTGATTTTCCCATATTCTTTTTTTTCTTTTTTTGTTTGTTTATTTCCTTTTTCCCTCATACCCATCTTTCCATTTTCCTCTAATTTCTCTCTCGTGCTGCTTCTTATATTCCTGGGTTTTTTTTTCTCGAATTATATTCATTTTCATTTTCCTCAGTCTCATTGCTTCATTTTTCGACGTATAGTTTTATCACATTTTTTTTTTCATGTTTTCAGTAAAGTGTCGCTTCTCTCTCTCTCTTTTTTTTTTTTTTTTAATCATCTGCCTCCTCCGTCAATTCTCTTTTTTTCTTGCCTTAGTCTTCCTTCATTAGTCATCTTCCTCCTCGTCTTCCTCTCACTCTTCCTCGTCATCCACATCCAATATTAATCACACTTTGACAATATCTGATACTTCATTATATCGAATAGACAATACCAAGAACACACACACACACACAAACACACACACAGCCCTAACACGGAGCCACAAGAAGTCGGTCTACCTACCCGCATATATCATTTCCGTTGCATCCCCCGAATGTAGGAAGAGGGAAAGACGATTAACTAATTGAAAAAACGCCCCCCAAGAACTAATTATCGTGTCCCTGGAGTCCCTGAAGTTGATTAGTCTTTCCCCGCACTAGACGTTTGTTACTGATGTGCCTTCCTTTTACACGCTATGGGTTTCTGTAGCGGATTTTAGAGTAATGGTGCAAAGGTGTGATAAGTGAAGTAATGTTAATAGTGATCTGTTGTCATTTATGGGGAATTGAGTTTAATGGGTACGCAGGTATTGTAGAGGTTATTGTATGTGTTATTGTAAGCCTGTTAGAATGAAAGTAATGTTTTTTTTTCTGATGTAATCTGCCCACCTTCTCTTCATTATCCTATGAAAAATCACCTAATCATTTTCATTTTTGCATTATTTTCTTCCCTTTATTGAAAGTGTTGTTGTAAGCCTGTTTGAATGAATGATATGTCTTTTCTTCTCATTTTGTTTCATTTTTTATTTTGCATTGCTTATTTTTTCTCCTTATTTCTACTCACATATAATTTAATTTACTCCTCGTATCCTATGAAATATACCTCATCTTTTATCTTTTTCTTTTTATATTCTTCCTTTGTATAGATAGTTATTTTTCTGCCGGTTTTGTTAGTGAGTAGAGCAAAAGGGAAGGAAAGGAACGGAATGGAAAGAAAGGAAAGGAAAAAAGATAGTAGAGAAAGAGTCGGGTCTAATCTTTTATTTCATTTTGTTAGTGAGTAGAGCAAAAGGGAAGGAAAGGAACGGAATGGAAAGAAAGGAAAGGAAAAAGATAGTCGAGTAAAAGGGTTGGGTCGAATTTTCTATCCATACATAACTCCCTTCTGTTAACTTATATATATTTCAATGTCGGTTTTGTCAGTGAGAAGGAAGGGTTGGGCTTATTCAGTATTATTTTCTCTCCTTACATTATTTCCTATCGCTTTTAACTTATATCAATGACCGTTTTGCCAGTAGTATTTTCAGCTCTTATTATAATGAAACCGCGACGTACTTCAATGTGTTAAATGATAAAAAAAAATATGCAGTACTTCTCTGTAAACTAATCCACCGTCCAAGAATCTTCGTTATGAACCCTAAGGACTTTATCATTCTTTTTATTCTCCACAGTTTCTCTTTCTCTCTTTATTTTTCCTTTGTCCTTCCTTTCGTCCTCACCTAAAATATCCCTCGTGTGTTTTCTCTCTCTCTCTCATTCCCTCTTCCCTCACTCCTTCTCCTCCTTCTTTCCCTCCCTCTCTCTCTCTCTCTCTCATTTTGTCGCTTCTCGTCCTCCTTCCGTCGTGTGTGTGAGCGAAGTGAGAGGTTATAATTATGAAGAAGAAAGGAAGGTGATGATAAATTAAAGGGGAAGAGAAAGGTATGAGCAAAGAAAAGAGACGAGAGAAGGGAGAGCAAATGGTGAAGAAGGAGGAGGAGGAGGAGAAGGAGAAGGAGAGGGAGGTAGTAGTATGCATGGAAGAACGAGATAAAGAGAAAGGAACTAGAAGGGTAAGAGGGGAGACGTTTGCAAAAGAGAATGGCTGAGAAAGAACAGAAAAGGAGGAGGAGGAGGAGAAGGAAGGAGATTAAATAAAGAAAGACGAAAAAAGAGAGAATTGAAAAAGAAACCAGAAATGCAGGAAGGAAAGCAGAATAAATGGTCAAAGCGGAGGAGGAGGAGGAGGAGAAAGAAGAAGAAGAAGAGGAGGAGGAGGAAAGAGATCTGCGAAACAAAGATAAGGACGAAGAAATAAAAGCAATGATCGGTGAGGGAGAGGAAGAGACAGAAACAGATACGCGGACAAAAGCACATACATTAAGGAAACGAAAGGAAAGGAGCTGGAGAAGACAGGCGAGCGAGCGAGTGAACACGAAGAATAAAAGAAGAAAGCGAAAGATAAAAAGAAAAACAAAAGAAAGTCAATAGAGAGACAGAGGAAGAGAAGAAGAGGACGAAAAAGAAAAAGGAACCAAAAAGAATGACTAAAGAGGCAGATGAGAAGAAGAAAAGGAGAGAAAGGAAGGTAAAAATGAACCAAAAGAAAAATAATAGAGGCGAACAAAGAAGAAAAAGGACGAGATAAAGGAATCAAAAGGAACTGAATAAAGAGGCGGAGGAGGAAAAAATAAGAGAACGGAAGAAAAAGAGAAATCAAAAGGAAATGAATAAACCAGGCGGACGAGTGGAAGAAAAGAGAGGAAGAGAAAAAGAAACCAAACAAGGAAATAAATGAAGGAAATCCCGAACACGAAGAATTAAAAAAAGGAACGGAAGATAAAAAACGAACCAAAAGGAAGTGAATAAAACGGGCGAAGGAGGAGGCGGAGAGTAATATAGTTGGAGGGCGAGACGGAGCAGCGGCGCATCGCTCGTTCACAAGCCGGATTTAAGCCCCGAAGAGGAGGAAGGATTGAGACCACACGAGCCAGGCCGACCGACCCTGCCCTGGCCGGCCCAAGAAAGAGGAGAAGGAGGAAGCGCGGAACAGCAGGCACCAGAAAGTCAATTTTACACCGTGGCTGCCCGCGTTAGTGTTTTATGTCGGTTCTTCATGGAGGTTCAGTTTACTCCTGCCGACACTGAGTAACGGTTATTACACTGATTAAATAGACCGATCGTTTACGCACCGAAACTATTCAAAAGCTGTTACCTTGTGGATGAGTTGGATACTTAGGAACAAACAAAGACAAATATGCATGGAGAGGAAGCAAAGTCTAGGGAGAAAGTGCAGGTAAAGGAAGAAGAAAAAGAATTACCAGAAAGAAATTTAGGAGATGGTAAAGACATTTAAGTTAATAGAATAACTTTTACGGATGAAAACAGATGAATAGGAAAAGTGAGTTAAAAAGCAACAGTAACAGAAAGAAGAATGAAAGAAAGGAAATTAAGGAAAACAATAACAGAAGTCTAGATCCAATGCAGCTTGTCTTTGTGAATACTGATGATATTGACAAAAGAAAGAAAATGAAAGGAAAGGATGACTTGTTCGAAAAAAAGGTAAATGGAATAGAAATTTGACCAGATCGAAGAGGAAAATAGGATGATTATGATTAAAAAGAGCAGGAGGAGGAGGAGGAGGAAGAAGAGGAAGAGGAGGAGGAACAAATTCGCATTGAAGTGATTGGATGTCATTTTGTTGTC